>NW_022639612.1:694141-751036 GCF_010583005.1 Odontomachus brunneus | reverse complement strand
GGGGGGGGGGGGGCGGAGGATAAAGATATCTGCATCGCGCGAATGCGCGACACAAAGTGCCAAATTTCAACGGTGAAATCACGCGGCGTGGATACCTCGCCGATGATACCGTGTCCAACAACACCCGCGGTCGAATACTATTTCGGTCGTAAAAGAAAATAAGAGGAAACATCCGCGGCGCGTTGGTCACCATAAAATACATCGAGATATATGACCTACAACGGTAGGGAATGACCTGCCACCCACATTCGGTCAGTAGCAAGCCGCTCCAAAATCGTTGCAGTTTATGGCTTCGTTTTATCTACTGGAGGTGAGCGAAAGAAGCGGGGGCGGGTGGGGAGAGGAAGGAGGCGGAGGAAAAGGGGGAGGGGGAGGAGAAGGACCACCTTGCCGCATAACATTACTATCCTTCGTCGTGTTCCAGAAATCGAGTTTTGCCACCGATCAATCGTGACGAAGGCCGAACAGCATTCCCCTCCGTCTTTATCGACAACTCTACCTATATGCATTTCTTTTTTGAATAAATTATGTCGGGGATTGGGGCTGTACATATAGACACTTATATAGTGTGCGCTGGTTACATTGCGTTGATGTATCCTTAACTCCTTCCGGACGCTGCCGATGATTAATCAGCGGGGGCAAGTTGGCAATGTTATCAGAATTCCTTCATTGAAACTTTTCAGACGCATTTTTGACCGTTTGCATTTCAATGAAGCTCTCAAGAGAGAGAATCTGTGTTCTGAGAGGAATATCTTGTGCGACTCCTTTTCTACATTTTCTCTCACAGTAAACGCGCAAACGAAACATATGTCCATGTCTGTCTTGTTATGACAAAGATGTGTTGCGTTTCCAAAATTACAGTAATCGGTCTTCCAAAATATTACGTAGACTGTATATCAAATATAGTGTAATGTATAATAATACATTAGCTACAACTCGGTTGTAAAAATAAATGCGATTTTCCGTTTTTTAGATACAGAAAACTCGGGATAAAACGAACGCGGTCGTATCTAGGATCGAATGCGAAGTTAAATTTATGAAATTATACTGTGTAAGGTGAAATGAGATTAAAGTTCGATATGCGATAGTAGAGTGCCGCTACTAATATCAATCAACGCGCCATATCTGATTGCAACATTAAAACCTGAATTAAGCTGGAATGTACTAAAAGATTTCCATCATCCATAATTGGATGATAATCACGGTTCCTGTCACATCATGCGGAAGTTTTAAGTACGTTCTCAAACTGCAAATTGCAATTGTAATCTGTCGATCGGCGCGTCACTTCTTATTGATATCGGCGCAGCGCGATCTACGCCAATAATTTGCCATGTCGGAAATGAGTCGTCGTTAAAAATTAATTACCAATTCATTACCAAGAAACGAAAGGAGAGAGAAAACCGTCTTTATGAATTATTCGCGTTCTATCAAGATAAATTGACGGGGAAACCCTGTCACATATCTGCAAATGCGACTGAAGATTTTCAGTTTTGCGTTGGACAGCATGAACATAGATACGGCATATAGTGCAAGTTTTAGTAGCTTTCGGCGTTGTCGCACAATTGCGCCTACATTTTCCATCAGAAGAGACTCGTTCCGCCGTTAGAACTGTGACGAATCAGCAGCGCGCAAATGTATTACTTCGCAATAATAATGTATGCCGTGCAGTGCCGTGAATGTCAGTTGAAGAATTGATGAAAACAATAATTCAGATCTCAAAACTGTGGCTCATTCGAAAGATCTCCAGCGGGATTCCTCTGAACAACGGGTCCGAGGCGGTTGAAATACGTCACGTATCCGGTAACTTCGCAGCATACACCGGCTGTATTAAATCAGCCTCGCCCACGTGCGAGCGAGACGTGTAACGAAATAGCGACAAATACGCGATAGTATCTTCACGATGATTTCGGGAGTGGAGAGACCGTGCGAGCACACGTTCGCGCTCGAGCTGGCTCGCGTAAGGAGGCGAGCTGGCTACGCTCAGACCGGGTCGAGGTTCCACGAGATACGAGGTGGTTGTCGTCTCTGGGAGCTAATGGGATGCCGCCGACACTCTCCTCTCGTCCGAATCTCTTTGATCCTGGCCGACCTTGCCCTCGCCTCGGTGACTCCCGTCTCCTTCTTCTCCCGCCGCCGTCGCCGTCGGTCGTTCCTTTTTCTTCTCGCGCACCACCCTGACCTTATCCACCGGCGGTCGGGAATTTTCATGGTGGTCGCGAGATTCCCCCGGTCCATGCGTGAATAACATGTCCTACACGAGAATTCGCGAAATCCGAAAAACTTGTCGACGATTTTTAACGTTAATGTTAATCAACGAAGATATTCTCTCCTTTTCTCTCTTTCTTTCTCTCTCTCTCTCTCTCTTTCTCTCTCTTCGTAATTTATTTTCTAGCTCGTGGACAAGGAAAAGCGAGAAGACGAGATAAGTTACTGACCGAGCTTTAATTGAGATTACTGTGTTGGTTTGGTCCTTTTCCGATAATCCTGACGCTGACAGGTAGAAAAAAGCGAGACCCAAAGGTTATTGTCTCGAGTCACCTCGAGGTCGGAATTTCTTCCAATGTGTCATCGCAGTTATACATAGCTGCTTAGATACATGCACGTGGACGATTTCGCTCGACATAACGATCGCTCTAAGAGAATTGTTGTTTTGAAATTATGGAACTCACAATATTCTAACGCTGCCTAGTCTTTATACTAATACAGGCTTATCTTTAACATTTAATTGCACCTATTAGCTGACTCTATTTCCGATGGTAGACTTTGTGCGTTGACAATTGACGTCTAATTGCATTTACCGTCGATAAACGTAATTGCAACAATGTTCAATGCGCAACAGTTCAATGCGCTGAAGATAAGAAAATTAATACACGATCGAGTGATAAAGTGCAAGTTATGGTGCTGCTTCGAAAATTAGCACGCTTGGACCGTAAATTAATTACTGTCTCGCGCAATGTCTCGATCGTGCTTTGCCTCTGTTTTCGGGGCCTGTTGTGCGTCACATGCGAAGTGTCTCCCCACACATCGCGAGTTTCCGCAACGTTACGAGTTCCCTCAAGTGACGTAATTTTTTTGTTAAAAAACACGAAGAAATGACCGGAAGAAAGTCCTCAATATATACAAACATATTTCAACGTGACGTTATGTACGTTATCAATATGTATAAATATATTTCAATGTGGCGTATTTTATTCATCCCGTTGCACGTCATCTTATCTAAGGAATCACCAAAAATGACGATAAGATTCTTCGCTATTTCAAGGTCCACGGGCGGCTGCGCTTTGTTAGACGAACAAAAGGGTGGGTGCGGCCTTCATGAAAATTTCACACGGGACGTCATCGACGTATTTCTCGTCCCTGCGTGAGTGTGTGCGTCGAGTGTGTCACGGGGAAAGAGGAAAACGGGCAAAATCGCGAGCAGCGGCTCTCGTCCGCCGAAAGCTCTCGCGAATTCTCTCTCGGCCGCGACGCGCTGCCGTCGCCGGCTGCGTTGCACGGCGCAGAATCCGGCGGGAGACTCCGGGGAACGGAACGATTTCGTCGTCAGGAGTCTGGGCGGAGTTCCGGCGAAGTGCTAGAGATGCGCGCCGCCCAGACGTGTACGCCCCTGATGCTCCCCGATGTGCCTCCGCGGGCGCACCACCACCTCACGTCGTCGCGTTTCGCACACGCACTCGAGAGACGCACTCGCGTGACGCGCGTCTCGAGATGAGCGGCGCGACCAATTTCCAAGCGGCTTTCCGGCGCGCTCGGCTTTTGTGAAAGCTTCCTCTCCCGGCCGATTTTCCGCGGACGCGCCAATGCGCTTTCGCGCCGCGCCGTGAATTATCCTCCAGTTTCTGCTTCCATTACCTCCGACCCTCGAAATTGCTGCTCGGAGTTGCGATTGTTTTCGAGAAGATCGCTGGCGACCTCGCCGTGGCAAATCCACAGGAAAGGGTAGATTTATACAGGTGTCTAACGCAAGACACACCAACGCGCGTGTGCAGGTAGAGTCAACTTGAGCAAAAAGATTCCTGTCATTTTTCAAACGACCATCTAAAAAGAATTCGCATGGCATATAATGTGTTAACTTCACACTTCGTATCTTTGTCTTTCTCAATAACAATTGCGATCTTCAACATTGTAAACAGTGGAAATTGTTCTTTTTATTAAATATAACTGAAGGTGGAAGTTTCAAAAGGGATGGGAACGGTAGGGATAATTCGTCAAATATCGGTTGTTGAACACAAACAAATGAGCACAACAATGTTATGTTATGGTAAACAGTGATGTCTATAGATATATAGACATCATAGTTACTATATATTATCGCTACTCTTTCTCCTCAGCCATGATATGTATTGCGTAAAGCCTTATCGATGTGATAACGCGGCATGAGGACGACAGATCCGGGTATTGATTATTTTTCGTTTGTCGGCTCCGCCGACATACAGGTATTGTTAATTGCTATTTCGCCCATTAATACGTAACTAACGAGTGCTCGTTACGATATATGGGCGGATAAGATCGATCGATCGACGTTTCAATTCGATCGCGTATCATTCGCCTGGCAAATACACATACAGAATATCACGTAATAAATATTTCTTTGTACTTTTATCGCAATCCCGCGCGTCTCGAAATAACATAATTATCATTTCACGTTATTGTTCGATATAAAATTTCCTGGAAGCAAACAGGAACACAAATCTCAAAGTCTTTCATTGATGTAAGCTTCGTCGTGAGGTCATCGGAAGTGACAGTTCTTAAGAATTTAAAAGATCAGAATCATCTGCGAATAAAACAATGCCGCCGACGAGGCATCGTCAAAGACGATCAGTTTTGAACAAATTTTCGAACTGTCAAAACAGCCCCGAAGGGTCCGGAGACAATTGAAGAAGGATAACATTATCGACCATGTTTAGCTATCCGATGTGGACATTCGGTGTGACATAATGAAACCTTAATGTTATAACTTACCATATCTCCTATAATTATAACATATAACATACAATATCTTCTATAATATAACTTATAATATACAATATCCTATATAACATCTTGATGTTTTATCGTTACGTATACAGGCTTGCAGCGAAACACTCCAATAGTTTTATGAAACTATATTTCTGCAGTTATCATTTGCGTTAATTGTACGCACTTTATCGACGAATTTACCGACAGAAGGTTATTAAATAGCGAATTTTTCTAGTTAGCTAAGGCAAAGTTCCACAACATCCGTTTAATTTTAACTATCAGTTAAGTCCCAACAGTTATTGGTTAATTCTGATTAACTCTTCTTAATGTCAAATGCGATTGATCAAGTCCAATGGAATAACCAGCCAGTTAACTGGAGATTGTGGAACTGGGCCTAAATCCAGTAAGGTTTTCAGCTATTATCTCGTTAGGGCGATAATGCTTTGATCTGAGCGCTCAATCGTGTGTGTTTCAGAAGGCAGGAGCTCGCTCTGCGTAGGCTGCGGCGGCCGAATTCACGATCAGTGGATCCTGAGGGTAGCGCCTAATCTGGAATGGCACGCGGCGTGTCTGAAATGCGCCGAGTGCCAACAGTTCCTGGATGAGAAGTGCACCTGCTTCGTGCGGGACGGCAAGACCTACTGCAAGCGGGATTACGTTAGGTGAGAGTCATGATATTTTCTCGGAAGGGCAGCTTTACACCGAAAAGTCAGCCGGTACCGTTTGCACGTGTGTATGCACACGCGAGGCCATTGCGATTGATTTCGCGCGTTACGGGGAACGAGGAAATTTTGCGATGACGTATAACATCAAACGAGCATCACGTCATCGTTCAAGGGTCGAGTATCGGTTCTCGCGAACGAATTCCTCGAAGAGGTGGAACAAGAGGCTACTCGACAAAGAGAAGCGGAGGGAGGGAGGAAGGGAAGGAAAGAGAGAGAGAGAGAGAGAGAGAGAGAGAGAGAGAGAGAGAGAGAGCCCAGCACGAACGCGGTGCAATATGGTAATTAATGCAAAACCGTGCCTCTTGTCAGTGCGCCGCAACATTCTCCGGCGACACGCGATACGCTCTTTCCGATACGCATTTGCAAACGCTCGGATTGGGGGGGAATGAAGAAAAGGAGAAAAAGAGAGAGAGAGAAAAAAAAGAGAAAAGAGAAGAAGAAAAAAAGGAAATGAAGGCTCAGGAGGGGAGGAGATTGGGGAAGGAGACGGGCAGGGTCGAGAAAGCCTCGGAGTATTTTTATCCGAGGTATACGATGTGAAGCGCAGCAAGCACACATCGTATGCACGCCGTATGCCAACGCCGTCGTCACTGTCACGACGGTTGCGTGCGCTCGCGTGAGCGCAAAAACAGGAGAGCGAAAAGGGAGAAAAAGAGCGCGTGCAACTCGCGCGCGAGACTCGCGGGATTTGAGTTCGCGGGCGATGCGACGTGGCGAATTGTCGCTGGTTAGCGTCATAATTTGCGACGATCTGAACGTAGATCTAGACGTATATCATAGGCTGCGGGGGTAGCGTCGCGCGACAACGAATGCTGCAGGCAAAACCGCAAAGGATGTGGGTGACTCGACGCCGAAGCGGTAACGAGGTTACGTGGTGTCGAAAAGTTTGGCCGTTGTCGGCCGAGTTGAGCTCGTAAGCACGAGTAAATGCCGAAATCTTGTCTCTCTCGGTTTATTTTTCCGAGTCAACGAGGTTCATCGCGAGAGCCGCGATGAGTTTCACTGTACGAGCGTGTCTTACAGCGCGTGTCTTTATAAGTTGATGCAAAAGATTTGGCGCGCGCGTGTCGAATACACGTAAGAAAATACTGTAATAAAAATTACATTAAAGGTTTCTTTTACAATGTTTTTTGTAAAGCTGGACTATAATTGGATAAAACTGTAGTATAAGTTATTATAGAAATAGATATATTCCTACCCTCATATATAGACATAAGAAGTACTCATGCAATTGCAATAATTCTGCAGTAAAAAGCGAAATGTGCGTAAAAAAAATATGTAGTAATTTTGATCGTATTTCTGCATAGTCTAAGATTACAAAAATTTTGGCGTAATTTTTACTACAATATTTGCTTCGCGTGGAGAACGAAATTATTCAATTTCGATAATAATTTTTTCGAAACAAACGAACAAAATTAAATTAATGTTTTTTTTAGACACTTAACGAGGACTTCCTATTTCTTCCTTTAATTTCTTTCCAAATATTGCACGAAAATTTAATGTGGAATTGACAAATCTCTCGCATCAACCTAATATTTATCGGTGATTCCAGAATTTCGTCGCGGTTCCTTCGTGACAGTAGAATGTTGTCCGCGAAATGTAGTTGTTCGCGACCATATCCTAGTCTGACATGATTGATATTTTTGATGAAATAGTTTACGCGCTTACACTGACACCGGTTATAGTTCAGGATGTCCGTTTCGCGCCACGTTACGTTGCTATTTGATCGAAGATAGAGACGCAACCGCATTCGCGCGGTGGATCCTTCAGCTTTCCCAGCACCCACGAGCTGCCGTTAATGACGCCGAATAACCCATCGGCACGAATTCGACCTGGACCAAATATTTTTCTCCGTCGAGGCAGCGGGTTTATTTGCGCTGATCCGTCGAACGTCGAAACGTCGCCGTGCCCGAAGAAGACTGGCGTATCCGGTCGCGGATTCGAGCGACAGCGATGACGGCCGTTTGTTGTTCCTGTCGCTTTCGCTCAAAAGTCCAGATTACCAAAGTAACTCCCTCCTCACACGTTCTTCTGGGTGTTCCCGACGCCAGCCATTTCCTCCATCGGGCGATCGGCCACTCGCGAAAGTGTGTCGCGATTGTTACGCAAAAAAAGTAAAGAAAAGACGAAAGCACGTCATCGCGTATCGCCAGATGTTAGAGTCGATCATAATATGCGATACACTGCAATTGCATGTCCTTCTTGCCCCACGCCTCAATATTAAAGCGAGCGCTTTCCAGTCGGAGCTTTTTCGTCTGTATGTTTTTACGCGGCGGATAACGCGATAAGGTTGAAAATTGAAAATTATTATGATTAACAATATTTCTCTATCGGGGCGATACAACGCCAATTGCAAAAAGCTTCCACTGGTAATGTCATCGTTCAATTTCCGTTAACTCGTTCGATTTATGAAAGAGAAAAAAACAAAATTGCGCGCTGTAATCCAACGACAACGGTGAAATCGAGAAGCGCTCTTCGCGATCAGCGCGATCGTTCTTCGATTATGCGACACGCGCGCAGCGATGAATTGCTCGCCCTGAAGAGAGTTTCGGCGAACGCGCGCGCAAAGTTTATCGACTCGACTTTGAAAAATAAGCGGTGGCAACGATAACAATAGAAATGTCCGCCGCCAACGCGACCGTCAATTACAGCTCACGGGCCTCCATTAATCCCGCGTTACACCGCCATCAATTTTACTCAAATTACCGCGAATAACGGCGAACTTTTCCAATTTCAGCGATGTACACTGGATATTTCATTACATCTTCTGCCACGCGTTCCCTCTCTGTCTCTTCTCCCTCCCTCCCCCCCCCCTCTCTCTCTCTCTTCCCCTCTCTTTCTCTCGTTCCCGCGAGTTTATTTATTGAATTTATTTATTAAAAAAAACTGGCCCTCCGCATGTGTCGCGCGCAGAAATAAATATACGATGCGACAATAAAAGTCACTTTGGCCCAATTTATGTTTCTCCACTTCACAATTATCGGATTTAGAACGGAGCTTTTTATTTTGTCGGCCAAAAATATTTACAACCTCGCGAGGCAACGAAATAGAGGACAAATAAATAAAGGATGGAGCGTAAATAATGGTGCAAATCTAACGTTGCAAATCACGTCACTCAATGACGCGCGATGAATAATACAACGCTTAATCCAGCGCGAGATGTATTAGATTAATATCGCCGAACCGAAACGACTGATGTATCCAGGGAGTAATCAGTAGCTGGTTTCTCAATGAGATATTTACATTGGCAATTATTTATCGCGAACGCTGAATTTCGCGTGACATTGCATCGAGACCTTTATAAGAATTAAACATCGATCAATTTCTCATCTGAATGTACTTCCGCGTCGCGGAAAGTCACCGGTTAAAAATTGACTCGACTCTTGCGGTTCATCGCGGCTCTACGACGTCGGAATTAAGCGCCATTAATTCGGCGGAGATCAATTCGAGCGGACGGAGGAACTGTATGTGTTCTTTTAAATGCATGTTCCAGGTTGTTCGGTACCAAGTGCGACAAGTGTAGCCAATGCTTTAGCAAAAACGACTACGTGATGAGGGCGAAAACCAAGATCTATCACGTGGAGTGCTTTCGATGCTGCGCTTGCATGAGGCGGCTCGAGACCGGCGACGAGTTCGCTCTGAGGCAGGACGGTCTCTTTTGCCGGCACGATCACGACGTTCTCGAAGGCGGCAAGCACTGCACCGGGGCCACCGGTATACCCGGCAGCGAGAACAACAACAACGCCTCTCTGACGAACAACAATCATCATTTGCATCCGAACGACGGCTCGATGTCAGGTGAGAGGACACACTTGTCGAGAGTGTTTCTATCTTCGTCTCTCGTTGCGAGGCTAATCTCTCTTGACGTGCGCCTCGTGAATCGCTAGAGAATTGCGCAATTAAAAAAATTGCATGTTCGTACATTTCCCTGGTGATGTCCGTGAAAAGCCGCGTTCCGCCGCTGGTAATCACGAATGACAAAGTAACAAAGTTCAGGACGCGAGTCGAACGCAGAAATTGTTACGCAAATTAATTCACTTTATCGACGCCAATTGTCAAAATGGTACGTCTGCGACAGAGTGAATTGATTCGCACGCCAATTCCCGCATTCGGCTCGCATCGACCTCTCCATACTCATTGATTTTTAACGTCGTTATTAGTGACGTATAATTTTTATAATTATACAAAATTTAATTAGCTATCGCATCGTTGATTCAATCAACGGATTGACGCAAACCGTGAATAATGACGCATTCTCTCTCTCTCTCTCTCTCTCTCTCTGTCTCTCTCTTTGATGACTTGAGAGTCACGATATTGCGAAATTAACATTTGTATCGTCTCAAATTATTCCCGCTTATCCGTCAATTATCCTTAATTGAACGTCCCTATCGAGATTTTCTACAATCACCATCATGCCCGTAAATATGACTGTACTGCCTCGCGTCCCGCGTACACAACAGCGCGCACAGATCAGGAGATTCGGCTTCTGACGTACATCGGCGACATGCCGGATACGTCTGTGGATTATCAGGCACAGTCTATCCGTGTACAAAGACCAAATTTACAAAAGGGTGCGCGCTCGAGGGTAAGCTCAAAGGACTCGCCTAACAGCGGTGTTGTGTTAGGATCACGACGTATAATTAGGTGTTGATAATTGAAGCCCGTTAAGACCGTAAAGGCTTGACCATCGCCCTACACTACACGTCAGGATTACGTGGGCTTAATGTCCTGCAGCCTAGTATTAATGTATGTTACGTCTGACCGGTTAGATGGCTACCGAACAAATTAACTCGAACGAGGGGCTCAAGATTCGCCGGTCCCGAATCCGAGTCTGCGCGTTACTGAATTGCGTGAAACTGCGTGGCAACGTCGATTAAAGTCTAAGAAACAATACTTACTTGGCAAGTAACCGCAAATAATCGTCGTTATTTGAAACGTGTTTCACCTGAGAGATTCACACAGCTCTGAATTTAGAGTTAGATCTGTAGCATTCAGTTAGAGACGTAATATACTTGGCATTATATCTGTAATCGCGATTCAACTGAGAAACTTATATTGAACTTCAAATTCGTAGTTGAGGTCCGTATTAATAGAACTCGTCTCAAATAAGACACTCAGATTTGAATTCAGAGTTAGATGGCAGTTCTTCAATTGAATAGCGACAGGATTATAAATGTCACATATATCATAATTCAACTGTAAAATTTGAGTCAAACTTTGAATGAAAAGTTGAGAAAGTCTGATGAATATCTCATGCGAGACAAATCTCAAGCGACAGCTATTAGTTCGAGCCGAGGGCCGTGAAAGAATCATTGGTCTTACAAAAGAAAAAGACAAGGAGCACGCGAGCGAATTTTCCAATTAGTATCGTGCAGTGCGATAATCGAGAAGAGCAGAAGAGCTCGTGAAGCACACGCGCGACAGTCGGCTACCGTTGGCTCTCTCTCCTACCTCCACTCCGACCTGTTCCCCCTCAAAATGCAAAGGACAAACGTCGGCATAATTACCCGATATACTAATTCCCGTGCAAATAATCTGTGTGCGGCAGCATGAGCGCGCACGTTCTGCCGTGTTTGTCATTGTGATTCGTCATGGAAATGGTCGCGCGTAAATATCGTTCCTTATGCACAAAATTGTTGGACCACCTCGTGCCGACGGTAGTGACCCGACGTGTCTTTGGAACTGCTGCGGAGGTGCCAAATGTAACACCACCCTGCCAACTACTGTCGCGCATAACTACGCACGATCTGTTTTCTCTTATTCGTATTTTCTTTATTAGCGCGCTCTCTGCATGTCCTGTCGTCGACGACTCCCGTCGACGAAACGCGGGCGATACTGTCGCGCCGCCGAATCATTAATAACGGGTTATTAATAATTTCTACAAGAAGGAACCGCGTCCTTTCTCTTTTGCGCTTACGCGAAAAGCGCAACGATTACACTCGCCGTCGCGAAATTCATGTTTCACGCGACTGGAACCGCTACACAGTGTCAGTTTTGATTTATCTACGGAAAAATTTCAAGTCGCTCGCAGATTTAACATGATTTCCCTTGTCGATTCATTCGAATTAGACATAAATTTTGCGTTTCTTCTTTTCTTTTTTTTAACAATTTCTGATATTATGTCCTCATAACTATACACAGAGAAAAATATCATTCTACTGTCAAGAGAAGCGGTTACTCAGTTTTCTTCTTTCAAGTAATGATTATCTCCAACAAGAAATATTTTCTTTCTGATAACAGTCTTAAATATGTTCATGAGAAATTTGAGGAAATTTCATATATCATATCATATATTCAAAACAAATATTTATTCTCTTTACAAGAATATTATAAAACTTTATTCAAGAAAAGGTTGACTGCTATGTAGTAAGTAAACCAATTTTTTGTTTTAATTCAATACTTTTGAATGCTAAAAATACTAGGATTCAGAATAAATTTGATGTTTTTACGAGATCTTATAAAAGATTTGCGGATATACAAATTATGAAATAGTTGAAACAAGTAACATTTACTCGAATGAAATATGTATTTTTGATGTGTATACGAAATGCCTTAAAGAGTTGACGTCTATTGTTCTTTATGTTTTGATAAGATAAGAGAAAAATCCAGGAGGTTTGAAAACTTGCTGCTTTAAAAAGAAATAGTTTTTCGGATACATGAGATTAGATTATATCCGGATATACTTGGATTTCTCCTACATCAGGTATCCTTTTAATTGTGATTTTCCCACAAAGTATCTCGAATCCAAGATGTGATGTATAATCTATGCAATCGTTTTTCAAAGGTCGAGGGTTTCGTTCCTCTTCTTATCACAATGCCGCCGTGTCAACGCCGGTTTCATTCCCGTTCGCTAACCAACATCGCTATTTGGTTAGGACGTAGAGAAATAGTGGGATTTCGTTTGTTCTCCTGTACTTTCGTTGGCTTTTCGTCTTTTTGTGGACGGATCCACCAGGTTTCGGATGACACGATGTCTAACGTGACACTTGGGACGTTCAAGATAAGTGTACCAATAAACGGCGCTTTTAAGGACTATTAGGACTATTGGGTAATTTGGATAATGGTATAAGGATTTTAAGAATAGCTGGATAATTCTAGTTTTCCAATAATAACACGAAACTCATATCATTTTATATCGCTTCACCCTTACATAACGAAACCACTCAATCTATTTTTAAAATCACTACGATACTCACTGTTCTGAGTTATTGTTTAGCAGGATTTTAATTTAGGAACCAGTTGCATAGGGACGCGTATTGAAAACTAGACGTGGCGCTTATGTAGTTCAATCGCCGCTAAGGTAATCAGAAGGGGTGACGGTAATTCCGGGTTTGCGTAGTAAGTCTACGAGACAAGCTTTCTAGATTTCTTTTTCTGTAAGAAGAACTTCATAGTTCCAAACTGAATCGATAAATTAATTCTTCGGCTACCAAAGCTAGCAATATATGTGTTTTCCTCACCATTAATAATAAACTTTATTCAATTGAATAAACAGCTTTTTTAGCGCATTCAGACACTTCAGCTTCAGCTGTCACTCTACTTATTACCGTTGGGACAAATATGTCCTCCCAAAAATGCCGCAGTGGGACATCAGTAAACAAGTGTTCCGCGGCTTTATCTATATGGCGCCAAACATAAAACTGTTTTGCTAAAATTATATTATATTAAAGTATTTAATGAGGAGTAAAAAAATTAATGTATTTAATGAGAAGTGAAAAAAATTGTATTTTAAAAAATAAAATTGGTGACGAAAGAGTTAAACGACGCAATAATTTTCCTCGGCAAAAGAAGATCACTCCTGCCTTCCGCGCAAATAACTTACGTTCAACTGTAAGTCACAAGCCGCGGTGTTCCGTGCTTAAACGCTCCGCGGTTTCCAAGGTCGCGCGGCACGATCGAGGAATCGCGGATCCACGTTTGCTCATCGACAATATTGTCTTTTGACTGTTCTCGCGAGTGTTAGTCCGTATAGGCGATCGTCGCGTCGGTGCCTTTTGCGTCCCTCGTCCGCCATGCTGAACCAGTATCCGGATCTCCCATTAGCCGGACTCGACCGTTTTGCAAGACCGGTTAGGAAGATAGTCGCGGACTCTGGAATCGTATCGCTCGTTCGTGCCTCGTGCTCGAGATGTTCTGCCTCGCGAATGCGATTTCTTCGCAAATACAATAAATCTCGGCCGGTGGATAGACTGTGACGATCGTGCTTTGTAACCAACAACCTGGTGCCAAAGGTACGCAGGTTTTCGTGAATCTCTCGAGTCAGATAGTGTATGCCGGCTGCTTCTCCCGAGATTAGATCTCGAGTGTTGTCTCGCGAGAAGAACCTCAAAATCCCCGACACTTGGAACGAATCCAAATTTTGGGAATCCCGACGATCTTCAATTCTATCCGACCCTTTCCCGAATGTTACTCGAGACTCGAGGTACTCGCGCATCTCCGGGGGATGCTTAACGACAGTTTATTTCGACGTTTGTTCGTACTGAGGTTAACTATCCGGTTATCTTCCTAAAAGGGCTGCTTCTGTGAGAAAGTTTTGTTGGCTATTTAAGTTTGCGGCAATTCTCGAGCTTTCGTTGATTTATCTCGGCAACGGCATTTCTTCCTTTCTTATCTATTAAATTAGTCGCTCAATTCTCCAAATGAATTTTGTTTGTTTCACGATTCATTCATTTTTATAAACACTGTACTGATATGTATTTCATATGATATGTCTTTGCGCAATGCAACGCGACAATGATTCAGATTTGATCGGCATTCCAAAATACATTTTTATGCTATTTATATTTTATATTTTGAATTACAAAAAACACTGAAAAGTACATTTCAGATAACAAATCTGAGACGTTATGGAATAATTTGCTACTCAGGTTGCATAATTTGTTTGCATATTGAATTATGCGTAATTTGTATTTTATACTTGAAAGATGCATTTAATGTAATTCACGCAGTCCTGAAGTCGCCGTGAAGATCGACTGACCTACCTATGTTTGCTCTTGCAGATTCAGGATCCGAGAGCGGGTCGCACAAGGCCGGTGTCGGCGGCGTTCGCGGCTCAGGTGGCCACAAAAGCGGTGGCGGATCCGACGGGAAGCCAACACGAGTACGCACGGTTCTAAACGAGAAGCAGCTGCACACCCTCAGGACTTGCTACGCCGCGAATCCGCGACCGGACGCCCTTATGAAGGAACAACTCGTCGAAATGACCGGACTGAGTCCGCGAGTGATCAGGGTATGGTTCCAAAATAAGAGATGCAAAGACAAGAAGAAGACGATCGCCCTGAAGCAACAAATGCAAGAGAAGGTGAGAGACCTACGATGTCGACTGGCTAGGCACGCGATTGAGAACAGTATACCGATATTCATTAGAGGAAAGTGTATTATTTTTCGCTAATGAATATCAAACGTCGACTCAGTAAATTAATTGTATGTACTACTAATTGCAACTAGGACAAGTGCAAGCACGACGAGACATCTGATATTTCGCTGAACGATCTAACGGATCGAAGCGCTTTTCATTGCAGGACGGCCGTAAATTGGGTTTCGGAGGTATGCACGGGATCCCCATGATTGCCAGCAGCCCCGTGAGACACGAGAGTTCCATCGGGGTGGCGGCTTTGGAGGTTCACGCTTATCAGCCGCCGTGGAAAGCGCTTTCGGATTTCGCGCTTCACACGGACTTGGATCGATTGGACACCAACGCGCCGTCTTTCCATAATTTGGTGTCGCAGGTAATGCGTTGCTATCACTCAAGTATCTTTCTTTTTTTAAAATCGAATCGTAGCCGTTTCAATATCATTCATTCATATATCGAAACATAACGGCAAAAAAGCACAAATGTATCCGCACTTTTAAAGAGATAAAAGTGCATAGACTGTCTTTCGCGGCTTAACACGTACACTACCGACGTATTACGTGGTAAACGTTCACTCGTGTGGATCACGTGAGGATACTTTTTTTTCAGTAAACGATAGGTAAATTTACTGTTTGCTATCTCTACATAAAACACAACACATTTGTGCAGGAATTAACACAATAAAAAATATATATATTTTGGTCGCAAGGGTAGTTATTTGGCCGGTAGTAAGCGTGTCAATTCAACTATATATATGACTTTATATGACTTCTTATCACTGAAATAATTGCAGATGCATGGGTACGACCTGCACGGCGGCCCGCCACCGCAATTGCCACCTCCGGGGATGCTCGGCGGGCCAATGAACGATGGTGGGGGTGGACCGTTACCGCCTCCGGGGCCTCATCATCCGGGTAGCGGCGGGCCGGATATGGGCCAGCATCCCGACAGCACCGACAGCTATGTGACCTACGTGGAGAGTGACAGTGACTCGTTTCACCACGACACGGGTAGTCCATAGTGTCGTACGATCTGCGCGCGTCTCAAATGCAAAATAACGCCCTCGCCGTCTTTCGCGTTCGTCGCGATTCTCGTCGTGATGTTCGTCGCGACGGCGAGATGCTTGCAACGACGGACGCAGTAGAAGCCCGGAACCGGAAACTTACCGGCTGGATCATGACTGCGCCGTCGTGCGCCCGAATCTCGTCCAATTTCGCGATGATAATCAAATGGATCTCCAGTATCGCCGACGACGGTGCTCCGATTAAACGGGCCACGTCGGGATTCGAAAGACGGTTCGGAGGCTACGATAATGATGACGATGATTACTATGACTACGTTGAAAACGAGCGGGGTGTAATATCGCCCCCTCCAACTACACCGCACGAATTGTCATATACGAATAACGCATTACCTTTTCAGTTTCCTCCAACGATTTCTTTAAAACATTAAAATGAGACGCTTGAGAGAGACGCTCCCGAGCACGAGATTATCTTGTTGAGTATTATAGAAGAAGGTATCACAAGAGCTTGTAAGAGTGCGTCGAATGGTTCGATAATTTTATTGATTTAAAAAATGTCATATATTGCAGATGCACTAGTCAGACAATTACCTGAAAGATGGCATAATGTGGTGGATAATGATAGCAGATACTTTAATTGAACATAACAGCTATTGTTCTGTTACTATTAATAAAGGAAATATGACTACAAATTCGACAAACTTTTGCGAGCACCTGATAGAAATTTTAATACGTAGAGCTTACTTTTATTCTGTGTTATTGTCGTATCTAAACTCACTGATGATACTCGTCAAGACGCTCTCAAATTCGACATTCAATTCGAACTTGTCTTGGAAATTGAAGATTGCTTAATTGCATCGTGTTGTGTGGGTAAAAGTCAGTGATAATTGATATAGCCGAAGATTGAAAAAAATACCGAGTCTTAAATTTGATTGCGCTACTTCTGAGTTTTGATTACATTGTCTAAATCAAGCGAATTCGAATCCGCAATTTGCTGTTTCGGTGCAATCTACAGTATGATGTCCAATATTGAGTCCAGATCGAGCATTAGGTTATTTTGATTTTATTTTCCATTACGTAGCGTTCTTACATATTTTACTGTTCACGTTGCGTTATAATGATGCGATAAAAATTCGCTGCGTTATCCCTGAAGTTATAATAATATCAATTTCGCTGAGAAAACTTGCGAATAGCTTACGAGCATGCATCGTTAACTGCCTGTAAATAAAAGATGAAGTGATTCGATATCCAAACACTGGAAATACACTGTACATAAATCGCTAGTTGCTGTAAATCTGAGCAATGTTAATTAACGGTGTACTCAGGCGCAAGCTGTAGCGTAGAGAACATGAATAGTGGAATATATATTAAATTTATATTAATGATTGCATTATTCTAATTACGTTAAGTTTCACGAAGGCTGAAATACGCTTGCAAAAAATTGCAAATGCCACGTGCTACTTTGTTTAGGCTATCCTCAGATGAGAAAGTTGCTGTTATCGCAATTGATATTCTGTGTTATCTTTCTCTTTCTCTTCCCCCTCCCTCTCTCTCTAAATAAAGAGGCAGCATTGTGACATGCGCGCTTTGATTTGTTAAAATCGAATTATTGGACTTGGTTATCGAGGAGACACAAGGGAGCGGTACGTTTTTACTTATTTTGAATGTAAGAAAAATAAATTTCAAATACTGAACAAAATTGAAATCACTTTGCGAGAGGCAATGTAGTGAAAAAAATCGGAACTTGCATTATGGATATCTATAATTTTCGAAATCAGGAATCACATATCTTTCACAGATGTTAAGTTTGTCTTTTTATTTTTTCTTATACCTACTCGTCTTAATTTCTATGCGAGAGCAGTCAAGAATTAAAAAGAAAAAAGGGACATATTAAAGAAAAATGAAAGATCATAGAGCGAAATACATAAATCCCAAAGTAAAATGCTTGATTGCGAAAATGAAATTTTAAATTTCACGAAGATGCGTTCTAATAAACTTACTTATCATAAATATTACGTGTTTGACAATCTTTCTACTTTACGTATATAAATTGCACGTGTATGTTTTATAAAACACGGACTTAGAACGCACTTGATACTGTCCAAGTGTTCGGTTAAACGTTTTAGCTTGATCAGAAAACAAAACACGCAGGGCGCACTGCCTTGCACGAGCGGCAAACGATACAACTTAAACGTTAGTTCTGTCTTACATATTATCTCGGATGCTACGTATTATATCAAGATGGCAATTATTTTTGCAAACCTCTTTCCGCCTCACATCCTAAGGTCCTTACGACAACATCTTTAAAAATGCGCGCGAACGAAGGAGCTACGTCGCATACTTTCAATACCAAAGCGTGCAAAAAGCTTAGCGAGATGGGAAGCGCACTGTACATAATACTCTTCGGCTAGTTATTAATTAGTTATTCGTTTAGTGGAAGCAGCGATAGACCGCCACCACAGTATGCACGACGTGTGGCTAGCCTTTTTGGGTGTTTGTATAGGACCGTTGTACACCGCTCTCTTGTATGTACATGGTTAAAAAGAACAGAAAAAGAAGATGAAGAGGAATAATACAAGAATCATGTAGACCTAATGTTTCGTAATTTGTTCGAGCATTTTCGAATTTGTATGATATTTCTATACTGGCACACTGTATGTAATAAACTGTCGAACAAAAAGCATCTCGATAAGATCTCACCTGAGTTACAAGAACGAATCATCCACCGATCTCTTTCACTTCTTCCACTTCACTCGCAACAATTTTATCGAACTGAAACATCTATCATCGACCAGTTCCAACCGTTTAATATGTAAATATTCATAGACGTTTAACTTCTATTACTCAGTGTTTATTTTATAACTTACTGTTATTCACGGGTGTCTCACGGAGAGTCGGAGATTTTGAAATGGAAAGATTATTTATAATTTAATAGGGGTGCATATCCTCCAAGCGAGAAATCATCATCACCACTGTACCCAGTAAACACAAAGTAACAGTAACATAACATCAATGTTACAATTTCCTACTCAACAATGTAACTGTTATATAACGTGCGTGTTATATAACAGTTACATTGTTGAGTAGGAAATTATAACATTGATGTTATGTTACTGTTACTTTGTGTTTACTGTGTAGATACGTAATGAAGAAAACTTGAAAGTCTCATATAGGCAGCTGTATATAGAAAACTTGGTGTACACGCCATGTTACGATATTGTTGAAATGGATAATATACTCACTGACCAGCAAATATAGAATATAACTATTATATAACACAGAAGTAACACTGAACATACTTTATGGAACAATGATTATCTGGATATTAAGTCCTTCAAATTGGGCGGTGGAGACTCTGTGTTGTTGAAATTGAATTTCAAAAATAAAATCAACAATGGAACATGAGATGACTTATTTAGACTTATAATTGCATCTAGTCGTACTGAAGAGTACTTATGAGTACAATTAAATCTTTCTTAGATAATGTAAAATTGTTTAACTATATTATAATTTTGTAAAAGTCGGTATAGTAAAACAATTATCTAAGAATAAAATAATTTTATGCGTGGATATAAATATAATACCACGGTAGGTGAATAGTTAACAACTAGATGTGGGATACGTTGCTCTTCTACATCACATTTATGCCGAAAATATAGAGAGAACATCTATATAGGAGATATGTTACAGTTGGATCTAAAACAGCTTGTAACAATAATTAAAATTAAAAACTGATAAAAAAGATAAGGAAACACATCTGCTTCGTATTTCCAGAAACAGAAATTAAGTTGTGTAATATAGAGGTGAGTATATATATAAGTAACGCTCTCATGAAAACATAATACGGATTAAAGTGAACATAAAGGTTCTATATCAATAATTATATTAATTATCGAGCTATGATATTAATTAAAGAAGATTTATGAATGATCACACGAAATATGGTAAATGAGGTGTAGTGGTGCCATCTGCCGTCATGTAGACATTAGGTTAAACAGAAAAATCATCTATCTTTTTCTTAATAACTTCGTAGACTTCTAGTTATTAATTAAAAAATATTAATACATTATTGCCAATGACCATTGCCACTAATCTTCTTTAATTAATAATTAAAAATCTACGAAGTTATTAGAAAAATGATACAGGACTTCTTTGTTCAGTTTGACTTATTAGAACAAGCACATGATGGCAGACGTGATCACTATAGCTTATTTACCATATCTTGGATGATAATTCAGAAATCTTCTTTAATTATTTCAATAACTATTGCAAATATCGCAAAATGGTATAGAAATTTCACTTTAGTCCATACTATGCCACCACGAGAACTTCAAAGATTGTTCTGGGAAACTTTGTATATTACAGAGATATTCTGCTTAAAGACTCATTTTCTTTACTAATTAAAATAATCTTGATATAAAATTACAACCACGGAACTCGTTTAAACATATGACTAGACCAATAAGTTTAGCAAAAAAACAATAATTGGCAATAGTATAAAAAAACATTTATGACATAAGCACAATATTATAAACATTGTATCTTTGATACAAAAATTGTTCCATACTATGCGCCTCCATGAGAGCTTCAAAGATTATTCTAGGAAACCTTGTATATTACGGAGATATTCTGCGTGAAGATTCATTTCTTTTATTAATTAAAATAATCTTGATATAAAATTACTCGGTTATGTCAATTTATTTCACACAATGTAATATCTTACGAATATTAGAGAAAATGATCTAAAAAATACGTAACAATATGTATTTAATACAAGATCGATACAAAGACAAACTTTAAACACTAAATGTAAAAGAATTTAAAATGCATGACACAAAATGCAAATTCCAATATCTATGTGACACGTGCCAGAATTATAATCGTTGACCCATATTATTTACAATAGTTTGCTATTTAGATTCCAAACTGAAAACAATGATAGAGCAAGAGAGAAAGAGATACAAAGAATAGCAGTATGAATACATTGTATCAAGAACGTGGGAATATTTGTATAAATGAGAAGCTAGTTTGACCTACATTGTAGCAGTTGCGTCAAAGATATTGTTATATAAATGTTTATTAAAAAAGACAAACTTTAAACACTAGACACAAAAGAATTTAAGGCCCCTCGCAACAATCAATAATTTATTGTAAATTAACCTGCATAGAAATAGGCGAAAAAATAGATTAAAAAGATGAATTTTATGTCACGTTAATTTACGACAAATTATTAATTGTTAGAGCAAAAGGGGAGTGCACGGAATATCTTACAAATTTGTTTAATCGATTGCAAGTGTTACTTTATGGATATATATTTTATTTTAATGTATAGAGTGACCAATGGGAATATGTTGAAAGTAAGTGGTTATTATTTCGTAAGAAATAAACCAAATGAAATGAATAAAACGCCATTTTATAGAGGAAACTTGTCAATTTTATTACCATATATTTAGAAAAGAAATATAGTAATTTAATAATTGAAATATACATTATAAAAAAAGGACAAAAATTTGCTAGCACGTATAAATTAATGGTATATGTTTTCAAAGTATTGTCCAGGACAAGACTGTAATCGTTTTCGAAAACTTTAAAACCCATCTATTTATCTAATTATCTAACATAGATATAGGAATGCGGCGATATTTGAATTCGTGTGATTCGATTTTTTCTTTGGAATTACCTTAAAGATAAATGTTACGCCGTACAACTTCAAAACACCGCAGAGCTGATAGATAGTATTAAAAAATGCACTCGCAGCATTCTTATATCTATGTTAAATAATGTATTTCAAAGTTTTCGAAAACGATTACAGTTCTGTGCTGGTTCCGATAGCCAATATTTTGAACATATACCATTAATTCATATGCGCAAGTAAATTTTTGTCCTTCTCTATATAATGTATATTTCAATTATTAAATTACTATATTCCTTTTTTATATATATGGTAATAAAATTGATAAGTTTCCTCTATAAAATGGCGTTTTATTCATTCCATTCGGCCTATTTGTTGCGAAGTAATAACCGTTTACTTTCAACACATTCCCACTGGACATCCTGTATTTTGTAAGAATTTTTAGTATCCATTTTCTCGCTTCTGACGTCATTGAAAAAAAATAGATTGCAACAGACCGGAAGCCTTAAAATGCGCGACGCAAAATGCAAATTTCAATGTGACACATCTATGTGACACGAACTAGATTAATAATCTTTGACCCTTATTATTTATAGTAGCTTGTTATTCCGATATCAGACTGCAGATAAAAGAATAAGAAAGAAAGAGACACAAAGAGAACAATACGAATATATTGTATAATGTGGAAATATTTGTGTAAATAAAAGCTAGTAGACCTACCACATTGTGGCAGTTACGTTAAAGATGTTATTATATAAATATCTATCAAAAAGTTTGTTACGTTCAACAAGAACATATAGGTATGTACTTTTAACATATGATGATATACGATGAAAATGAAAAATTGAAGTAATAAAATTTTGAATGAAAAATTGAAGTCATAAAATTTTGAATGAAAAATTGAAGTCATAAAATTTTGAATGAAAAATTGAAGTCATAAAATTTTATTTTATTATATAAATTTCTCGCATTCAAAAATTTTACTGTAAGACAAGCTTGCAGATTTATTCAAGAATTATTTTAATCATTGTATTTTTTGCGTCGAAATAGATTGAAAACATTACTTCTTCGAGCAAATCTCGATTTAAAAGTGAATAAAAAATATAGAGAGCAGTAAATTTAATCCATACGTGAAAGTCCCACCAGACGAGGAAATTGTGATCTCTGGTATCGCCGGGCGATTTGCCAATTCTGATAATTCAAAAATGTTGCGACAAAAACTTTTGAAAAAGATCTTGGTTCGGAGGACGATTAACGATGGAATAACGGTAACGCACAGTCATTATTTGAACAAAACTCTACAATAGAAAACAATAATCTGTTGATTTAAAATCTGTTGTTTAGTTAAAACAATAATCGTTGATTTATTCGAGAAACTCGGAAGATTACGTTATAAATATAATAAGGTGCCGCGACCGTGGCGCTTGACGCTTGATTCATTACATACATGAATATATTTGTATAAAATATTTGTATAATATTTGTATAAAATATCTAATATGTAATTCATTACATACATGAATATATTAAAGAATATATGAATATATAATAAAGATAATCTAATAAATATCTAATAAAGGAGACAAGGATGGCGTTGGATAGTTTGTCTTTATCTTATTAACTTGACCTAACCTTCCTCCCTTGCGTTCGTGTGAACATACGCTTAAGGGCTATCGCACACAATTGACATAACTGCATATGCATAGCATAAGATCGTATGTACCAATGAACATCGAGTATTAAGTCGCTATATTGGTGTTCGATGCTTAATATTCGATGCTCATTGGTCCATACGATCTTATGCTATGCATTGCAGTTATGTCAATTGTGTGCGATAGCCCTAAAGGCCTTTACACACACTTTCCGTAACAGTAACCGTAAGACGTAACGTAAGAATTGACCAATTACGATGGAGTATTCACAAAAATGGCGACCTTATGTTTCGACGATTTTCAACGTGATTGGTCAATTCTTACGTTACGTCTTACGGTTACTGTTACGGAAAGTGTGTGTGAAGGCCTTAAAGGTGCCAATCATGGGAGCATTCCAGCGTCGAGCGTTAAAGCGTTAACCAATCAACGTATCAGGTTCTAGAAGTATACTTGTAGTTCTTGCGGAAAGTGGTACGTTGATTGGCTACCGTTTTACACTCGACGCTCGATGCTCCTATGTAAAGTACCTTGAATGCACATCACCTACACACAGATGGCAATGCTTCGCACTCTCGCCGCACGAGGTCTCGAAACGCAATTCAGGATTTATCTGCAACTTCTGTAAACCTTTGAGTGTATTTTGTATTATTTACGTATTATATGAAGATAATCTTTAACATTCTTAGAGTGATAATATATTTATATATTTCACAAATATGGATAACGATAAAACTACAATGCTTGCTGTTTTACAGCTTCTAAAGAAGTATAATTTAAAGGTAACGCAATATTATATGCTTTAAGAAGCACATAACCTTATAACGTGTTTACAACTGTTATATTATGTGAGAAGTATAATAAATAAATCTCTATGTAAGAATGAATTTAGTAATATTAACGAGCGTGTGGTGTCTTCTTAGAGCACTGAAGAATTGTTTAGAAAGGAAGCTAATCTTCAAGATGTTTCAATTGAAGACTCCCAACAAACTGATTCTGAAGTAACTAGTGTTCTCTCTGCTTACAAAAGTGAAGGAGATCCTGCATTGTATGAGAAAGCGTACAGTGAATTGAAAAAATTTGTAGAAGGAGCTCTGGACATTTATAAAGTAAGTTAAAGTTGTAATTGTCACTAACTATTTAGTAATAAGATATTTTGCATATATTTTATTATTTTACTATTATATATATATATATATATATATATATATATATATATATATATATAACAGCAGAATTATGATAATAATAATAATAATATGTATAGCATGAATTGGGCACCATATTATATCCAGTTTTGGTACACATGTATGTGGAATTGGTTTACAATAACCATCCTGAAGAAGCAAAACAACTCATGGAAAAGTTTCGTGGAAATTTGGAAGAATATTATCAAGATGATTTGAGACGATTATCCAATGTGACAAAACGAGAACAAATGGCAGGAAATGAATTAACTGATACCTTAAAGTAAGTATAAAAATGTATAATGTAATAGATATCAAAATTTGGATATATGATAAAAAATCTTTACTTTCTTACAGATCTAATCAGTTCATAATTAGAATGTCAAGAGATACTCTTTCTATACTAAAACGACATTTGCAAGAAAAGAAACATAGTGTTTTATTAAATATCATACAAGAACACCTTTACTTTGACATGTATGAAGGTGTTGCTCGCAACAAACAACAGATTGATGCAACATCTGGAGCTATGGTGGGAGAAGCTACCAGACAAGGTAATACTAACCTTTTATGTCTGAGAAAAAAGACATTCCGTATATATTACAGAATTATTGTCTGCTATTAAATCTAATTACATAGATAACTTTATCTTATTAATTAGATAACAAAGCCAAGGTCTATTATGGACTTCTAAAGGAGCCAGATATTCAGTGTGTGCCACCAGCTGAAGAAGAAGAAGATGATACAGGTGGCGGAGATGGAGATAAACCAAAAAAGAAAAAAGCTAAAAAAGATCCTTTATTTTCAAAAAAGACTAAATCTGATCCAAATGCACCACCTATGGGCAGAATGCCATTACCCAATCTGTAAGATTGATAAGTTTGTATACTCTAGCTTGTAGCTCTTTTGACACAAATCGTATTTTCGCAAGCTTTGTTTTGACACAAATCGTATTTTCGGAACTTAGGAAAGATGTGGATAAATTAGAAAAAGTGAAGGCATTAAGAGAAGCATCAAAAAGAGTTGTTGTGGGACCTGATGCACTACCATCTATATGTTTCTATACATTGATGAATGCAGTTCATACGTAAGTATATATAATAAAATTTTTTAATAGTGTATCTACTGTAACTACAGCTACAATTCCTGTTTAGTGTGACATCGGCAGAAATAGCAGAAGACTCGAGTTTATTAGCTACTGGATTTCGCGATTCTGGTATAAAAGTATGGAGTTTAATCCCACAAAAATTAAGACCAATGAAAGCGGGCGAAGAATTACAAGATATTGATAAGGACGCAGGTAATATATAAAAATTCTTGAAACAAAACTTCCATCAATGTTACATTAACTTAAAATGTATTGTAAAAAATGTTCTAGAGGATGTCCTAGCTAGGATGATGGACGAGCGCTCACCTGAGACAGCAAAAAATTTATATGGTCATAGTGGGCCAGTTTATAGTCTTTCATTTAGTCCAGATAGGAATCTTTTACTCTCATCATCAGAGGATACAACAAGTAAGGTTTATATAATATAAAAGTTGTTTATAGTTATTTTAGTACATTTACATTTATTTAGTATATATATTATAGTATTTTATATTGTGCAAACATACTTAATTTTGAATATAACACAGGAAAGTATATCATTACGAAAATTATACATTTACTAATAATCCTAATTAATCATTTACAAATATCTAAATTCCTACATGATAACTAATTATAAAAGACTGATGTGATAATTCATAATACTTACTTCAGTAAGGCTATGGTCACTTCATACATGGACGTGCGTCGTCTGCTACAAAGGTCACTTGTTTCCTGTGTGGTGTGTAAAATTTTCACCACATGGTTATTACTTTACAAGTGCCTCGTATGACAGAACTGCTAGGCTGTGGGCAACTGATTCGCATCAACCATTACGAATATTTGCTGGTCATTATTCAGACGTTAATGTGAGTCATATTGATATCAATGAATTTTCGTTGATACTAATGAATTTATTTAGTTGAAATAATTAACTGCCGTTTTATATTTTTTAGGTAGTCCAATTTCATCCAAATTCAAACTATGTCGCAACTGGTTCAAGTGACATGACAGTGAGATTATGGGACTGCGTAAGTGGCAGCCAAGTTCGTCTAATGACTGGACACAAAGGGCCCACTTATTCTTTAGCTTTCTCAACAGAAGGACGATTCCTAGCCTCAGCTGGTACTGATCATCGTGTACTAGTATGGGATTTGGCGCATGGACATCTTGTCGCGGCCTTGTCAGGGCATACAGGCAATATTGAATGTCTATCTTTTAGTCGCGATGGCAATATTCTAGTCTCAGGTACTCTTACTTCGTCTACTTACATTGTGCGAGTGGGTCAGGAGAAATTTTAACAATGTATTGCTATTATGCTAGGATCCTTGGATTGTACAGTGAGATTATGGGACTTTACAAAATTGGCGGAGGAAATGAGCTTGGAAGACGTCAACGTTTCGCACAATCCGGATGTGAAAGTTAACTCCGAATCATATTTATTACGTACTTTCCCTACGAAAAATACATCTATCATGACATTACATTTTTCACGTAGAAATTTACTGCTAGGTGTTGGCATGTTCGAGTCAACGTAATAGATGCGAAGAAACAGAAATTTATCTTTTCATGCATATACAAAATTTCAATTATAATAGTTATATGTATTTACATACAGAAATATATATTAATAAATTTTTCACATTTATCTTTTTTATGCTTTTATTGTTACAGTATAAAACGTATATCTCATTTTTCTAAGCAATAAAATTAACAGATTTTAAAGTTATGATTTATTAAGCAAATATAATTTTTGAGTTTTGTTTACTCATTCCTCCCTGCAATTGTCTTGTAACTTAATGCAAATGTTATAAGTAATTATTACAAAATGTGTGTGTATGTGTGTGTTTGTAAAAGTAAAGATAATAAAAGGTAGTAGTAGGCCAAGAGAGATGATGCATTGCGATCGATAATTCCTACGAATTTGTAACGTGAGCGAGTGAATGGGTGAATGGGTGTAATGGTTCGATTCGTGCCACTCTCGGCGTCGTGCTAAGCGCGATCTATATGCGATAGAGCGACATAGTGATAGTGATATAGATAGAGACGTATGGAGACGTAGAGATACGGTCCAGTCGGAGCAAAAAGTGCGACTGCGGTTAGTAGAAAAAAGTAAGTAGGAGGAAAATAAGATGCCTGGACATAAATGAAAGTAAGTAAGCAGTTCTCCGGCGTTCCAGTTTTCAACTGGGCGTTGTCCCCGTGAAATAGTTGCATTTCACTCTCGTTCCCAATGATGGACGATAATTGTGCAAGGTTAAGTGAGTACGGTGCGTATATATTTACATTCTAACAAGTTGTCGACATTACGCCCCCGAGATATTTTTTTCAATCAACTTGTCTTCTTATTTTGCATATGTATAACTGCAGACAGCTATGAGATGGTTAAAGCTTTGTACGACTTCAAGGCCACATTTGCCAAGACCCTTAGCTTTCGGGAGGGTGAATATTTTATTTTACTGCAGCGTAATATCAAGCAGAAAAATTGGTGGCAAGTTGTTAATAGAGGCGGCCATCTGGGCTACATACCATCTAATTATGTCACCGCTGTAAAAGTATGTTAAATTTCTTCAAGTAATATGTGCACAAATGTTATATTGCGCTACTAATTTGTTATCAATAGTTTATATTGATTGTCGATTACCAGGTACAATCTCAATTCATGATTGACTTTTTGGAAGACTGTATAATAACTCTGGAGACAGAACTTAGCAAACATAGTGACTCGCTGCACACAGACAAGCAAGAGCTTCTGGCAAAGTTAGTAGAAAGGAAAAGACAGGTTGAATTAAATAGAAAACCTAAAAAGCAAGCGCCTAAACCACCGCCAGATGTGGAAGATAGCATTACAGCCAAAGAAACACAATCAACTGTTGCCTGTGACAGTACAGAGACAGATATTGGACTAGCACCAAGTAACACTTCTTATGCAACAGCGCAAACTACCTTTCACACTGATGCCAATGTAGATGTCATTCAAACAATTGCACAGTGTCAACGATCGAGTGGAAATGAACGACGCTTACAAACATTTCCACGTCAATCATCTTCTGACACTGTGCAGAAAATTCAGCCACAGATCACGGAAGTACGTAAGAGTTCTTCCCAAGGCAGCATAAAAAATGTGCGCGGTGGCTCGCCGGCAAAGAGCAACTCGCCTGCCAAGAGCGGCTCACCGGCTAAGAACAACTTGTCGTTACAAGCCATCAATTCACGAACTGCATACCAGCTGCTCGATCAAGTACGCAAAAATACTCAACTCAGTCATGAAATGTCAAAGGTAGCAGTTACAGTCGTAGTATCTGGCCTGCGGCAGTTGCTACCAGAAACTGTAAGTCACTATTTCGATGCTTTGCTGCATCAGCTACAAACACCACTGACTGTATCAAAGATGAGTATAGAAGAAACTTACGATGCTAATAGGTTGAAAATAATTTTCACCGAGTTGACATCGTGTAAAGAAGATTCACAGCAAAGAAGTTGGATGCTTTATGAGGATGAATCTATCATCGTAGAATATATCAAAGAGTTGACTGAAATATTGGTACATAGTTTGTGTTTTGCAAGAGGCGATTCCGTCGTTTTTTTTCGTAGATTCGCATTTACATAAGATATTGAATATCGCATTGTATCTTATAATATCATACTTTGTTTCTAATTTGCTTCAAATTATGATTTTTAACCCAGGAAAAAGAAATATAAATGCGGATCTACACTTGATATCATTGTTAAGCAATTAATATTCATTTGTATCTTCTTTTTTTTTACAAAGACAAACGCTGACGCAAACGTGTCGAGATACGTTTTAAGACAAGATCGATACAACGGAGTAACGATATTGATACAATATTATCAAATGGAAACGAGATGGACCATTAGACAATTGTTGTTGCAATCGTTTGGTGTTATGTGCAGTTTAGATCCAGTGGTTCTAACTATAATGTTAAATAGCATTTTACCAATGGAATTAGCAAGGTAGTGCGAGAGAGATAGATTATTTGCGCATTTAATAATAAGATATATTAGATAATTAATCTTTTTATCATTGCATCTGCAGAGATATGAAAAGTAATCCCAGAAATGTACTGAGATTAAATTACTCATCTTTACTACTCACAATGATCTTCTCGATGGGTGAGCCCATGCCAGTTACGCATTTAGGTAAGTGAAAGATGATACATTTAAAGCAATGTTATAATTGAGAATAGACGATTAAAATGCTTGTATGTGTGTGTTTTTTTGTGAATTTCATTGTAGAACAACTTGGTCCAGACTTCATATCATTCCTTTTGGACCTAATAGAAACACCACCTGATACAGATTTAGAGGATCAAATTCCAGACCTGTTCGTAAATTTAATATTATCCTACAATCTGCAATTTACAACCTCTGAAAATATAGTTCTAAATGCCTTACGAGAACGGACTGTGGCCAAAACTTTCACTGAAAAAATTTTATTCCTTTTTAACAGAGAAGGTAAATTTTATACGAGTAATGTCAGAGCTGATTGTTCGAGCTGACAAACTTTTAACTTACCACAGAGGATCCGGTACGGATATTCGATCACGAGCCACATCCACCGCATTCTGTGTTAAAACTCTTTATCGACCTATTCAGTAACGACGTTGTAGCAAGTCTCTTCTACACCAATGACGTGAAAGTCCTTATTGATATTATACTACGGCAGCTTTTCGACATGTTCCCAGGTGATAAGGTATTGCATTGTGCAGTGATCAATTTTTCAAAACAAACTTATGAAAGTTATATTGACAAAATGTATGTCTAATCGATAACTCTCTAATACAATGGTAGCGTCGACAATACTTAGAGCTCTGTCGTCGAGTTCTACGTACGTCGAGTTATAACGAGCACCGTCATCGATCGGAAGATTTATTAAAATGTTTTACCAGGTAAAATTCAGTTATATTATAATTATACTACACACTTATTATATACTAATATATCCTTTATGTGAACGTTCTCGTTATATGAACGTATCTTGTATTTCTACCCTAGGATATTCTGTGAGGAAACAGCAGAAAGTCAAGAGGATCAACAAGTAGTACGTGAAATTAGCAACGAATTTCCACATTTGTTCCAAATGTGACATTTAATTTCATCCTCTGATCAAGATTTGGAAGAGGATGATCTGCAAACTCTCGTCTAAGCAAATCTTTAAAATTTGTTTAAGGTAAAAAAGAATCAAATTTGCGACGAATTTTATTAAACTTCATGACTTGTTCCTTATCTGTCTTCTATTATATTCAGTAAAAGATATAATAGTAAAATGCACATTGTTCGCAGAATATTTAATGATATAAAATATTTTATGACTGCCATAAAAATATTTCCATTTAGTTGGTGCTACATCACTTGTAGATAGGGAAAATTGTAATTGTTTAATCTAAAAATAAGTCCTTTCCACTCTTATCGTGAGGACCACTAATATCTAAAAACATTCCAACACTTTAATAGCTAAAATTATATATCTTTAATAGGGTAATTAATCATTCTGCAATAGATAATTGAATGGGGTAATTTATATATAGAGATCATATTGAAATGAAATTTCATATGAACATATAGAACTGAATATGCGCATCTCTGTGTGTATTGTTAAAGAATGGGGAAACTAATTAAAATTATAATATTATTTCTCCATAGTCTAGTCCGCATATCTATGTATGTCAGAAAGATATTCTAAGTCATAGAAATTAAATTTTAGCTTGTACATTACTTTTCAGAGAGATATAAATACTTTTATTAGCTAGACTACTCTTTGACTAAATAAACAATGCTGTTATTTTGCGAATGGCTCCATCATACATCTTTATATAAAAAGTAAAATATTAGATAAAAATTCTTACAGGAATTTGTAAGACTTATTAGGTGCCACTGCAATCAGTAAACTTGCTAGTCTATGATTAGTGACTATATTTTTTGAAACATGTTATTCTACGTTATGTTTGCAACTACTAATATGTCAATTATAAAGGAATCTCAAGTTTATTGTGATTATAATCGAACGTTGAATAAATAAAAAAGTTTAGCTCATAACTAACACAGAATATTATATATATTATTCTCTTTTTCTCCATTATTAAATATTCTAAATCTAATTGAATATTCACATATAAGTAGGTAAATTTATGTGTAAAAATATTAATGTAATAAATATGATAAATCTAATTATCTCTATATTAAAAAGAGAGAAACAGACAAAACTAAATTTACGTTGATTATAATAATAAGATTACTTTGCACGTAATATTTTGTTTATAAAAATAAAAAATATGTGTGTGAAGTATTTTAATTTAAAAAATGGAATATTTTCACATTTAGGAACGAGAAGTAGAAAGAAAATTAAAAAAGAAAAATATATTCGTGTGTGCGCGAAGATTAAGTGCAAAGAATTTGGAAGATGATTAGCTCTACAATACTGATGCATTTTAATTCATTAAAGGAAAATGTTTCAGATTACTAAACAATGCTAGACATAAAGACTTTTATCTTGTTTTATTAATAACAATAAATATACTGTCAATGAAAAAATTCCAAGGCATCATGTAAGTATATGAAACAAAATAAAGCTCGTCCCTACAATAAATATGATGTACGTAGAAAAGCAGAAAATATATTAAATCGGTTTGTTCATAACAGGAATTTGCTTCTAGAGATTGATCGTAACGTAGAAGATATCTCTGTGCGAATAAATTTGTTGTGCACTGATTCCTTTTAAACACGCGAATGATTATCTTCAAGGCATAACGTTGCACGCGCACGAATGTCTTTGGATCCGGAAGCAGTTCACCTTTCACGCTAAATAATTATTCTCCGGTCATCATCTCCATGAATTCTAGAAAAGAGAAAAATACGATATGAGTTTGTACAAAAGAGAATAACATTCTTTTGTTAAATTTTTTAATCGCACTCCTATGATAATTTTACACATCATGTTTGTTGTTATTTTCAACCAGAAGCAGACTAGAAATTTATATATTGAATTGTATCGCTGCACTGTGAGTTTTGTTGTAAAAATTACCAAAATTATTTTAGTTTAACCGTCTATAAGAAATAACAAAATTGCCTAATGTCCTAATATTTATGAGTATCACGTGTGAAACTCGTAAGGAATCGGAACGGACGCGCGATCTTGATAAATCGGTGCGATTTGTTAAGTAAGAATATTAAAATAGACAGTAGTGCGGGATCAGTGGCATTCTTGATCTGCCAACTCGCCGGTGTATAAATAAACCGCTCGATTTTTTCTCGTTCAGTTTGCATCAGGTGAATTTAAATAGTGAAATAAAAGAAAATAAAAGAACATGATTGCATCACATCGATTATAGAGTCAGATAAAGTATGTGTCTCTCTCTTTGTCGGCTAAATTATAATACTTTCAATGTGCCTCTTCTCGAGAAGAGAAGAGAGAGGGAAAACGCTGGAAACGTACCGTCGAAGTCGACTGTACCGGAGCCGTCGGAATCGATCTCCTCGATCATCATATCCAACTCCTCGTTCGTCAATTGATCGTCCAACTCTCTCAAGATTTCACGTAAGCACGTCGTTGGGATGTAGCCATTACCTATTAGAGCAGAATTTATCGAGCTATTGACCTTGTTTGCAAATTCGCAACTATCCACGAGAATTTCCGATGCGACGCGATATTGAGCCGTCTCAGTAATTACACACCTAGGAAGTTATTTTGACACGTAATACTCACTTATTCCTCTCGCTCGGACATAAATAATAATTGCAAAATTTATCCGTTTGACGTTACGCGACTGGTATTATTTATCTTCGCGGTGCCAGCGGTGTTAAAATACATATGATACACCCTCGACATAATCGTAATTCATGAAAGATGTGTTACGACATTCTTGGCTTTCGGCCGCCACGTGAGGTTACTCTTGGGAATCTCCGCGTAGCCGGCTTATTTTTATGTGCACGTATAACGAACTAATGCGAACTTAATACGTTTGTTTATAAATGTATCCCGAGCTTTCCTTGTCGCATGTGTCACGCTTGTCATATTTTTCCTCAGCGAAACCGACGTTACATTCGCTTAACAAAACAACTATCTATATCCGTAGCCCACTTAATAATCATCTACACAGTATAAAAGTCAATGTTATTATTACTAAAATGTTGTCATAATATTCCAATAAATTAAACTTCCTTGCATGGGAATACAATATTGTAATTTTCTCTGTCGGAAAGCAACACGTTAATATCACTTAGCTTAAGGTAATAAGGTAGTTATGTTTTGATAAATATCGAAATGATTAATTTAACCACAAGGCAACCTAAGATTAACCAAGAAAACCTTGTACATTCAGCTTAAGGCTTATTAAAAATCCCGGAAAATAACATTTTAAGATCATGATAACATCGCTACCATGTTTAGTAAAATAATTGAAAGTTTCTTAAGTTTAATTCGGTATAATATTGTTGCTGCGTAAGCAAACATGAAGAAGAGCAAAAATGAAACTTTCCGCTGTAAAAGAGATTAATTATTGATGGGTCGCAACGAAACTTGAGAAGCATTATTTATGCCTATGCATATCACTGTACTTGCTATAAATTAATTAATTTGGGTGGAAATAGTCACGATTATTAAGACAACAAGTGATTGTCAATTGTATATTAGCTAGTTAAATCCTGTACTGTATGAGTCGATTAAAAAGTCTTTCTTCCTTCGACAAACCGTTCGCAAGTCTTACCTTCCTTGTCATAGAGCCTGAAAGCTTCCCGAAGTTCCTTTTCCAAAGCTTCCGCATCCTCCTCAACGATGAATTTCGCTGCCAGTGTGATGAACTCCTCAAACTCAAGCCGCCCAGATTCTATAAGCGAAGAATTGTGTAAAAGCCGGCGAAACTCTCTCTTCAGTGAATTCTATAAATAGTCTTTCCTGATGCGTATTACGGTAAATTAAATTGTCCGACATTCGACAACAACTCGTCGAGACCGATCGCATATAATGTCTGTAAACACTTTAGAAATAGATTGGTAAACAAGTCATTGTTACAAAGTCATTAATTTTCTTTAAATAAACTCAATAATATGTTTTGCCACATTTGTCTATTGGTTACAATCGCGAAAAGAAAAAGTCGTATACTTATTCGCATATTCGTTGTTGCGACATTTCCGCACTTGAAACATTACATGTACAGGAGAATTTATGTAAAAAATTCCTAGAAAAATTTATAGTTCTACATAGAGTTCATGAAAAACACAAATTTGTAAATGTAAAAATATATAATAAATAATAAATAATAATTATATAAATTACATGATATGGTACAGTATTCGGTGTATTAATTAATTATAATACTCTCTTACTATCGGCATCAACTTCATCGATGAGTTCATCCAGAATTTTCTTGTTGAATGGTTGACCCATTAATCGAAGGATATCAGCCACCATGTCGGTGGGAATGCTGCCGCTCTTATTACTGTCGAAGCTGTCGAAAGCTTTGCGCAAAACTGCAAGAAATGAATTCTGTTTACTTGTAGTCAAAGTACGTCTTATAAGTGTGCCTTATTTGGGGAATACAAACGCGAGCGAGTTTATCGTTTCTCTTTGTACGCGTGAAAATCGCAATTCTGCCCGAAATCAGATTTTTGCCGGAAGATATGGTGAGATAGTGTGAAAAAAACGAACTATATCCTCTCTTTTGAAACGAGTTTCGCTAACAATAAGTCGACCGGCTAAAGACATTCGCGTCGAGATGATACAAATTTAGACTGAATGTTAACGCCCTACCGTTAGCACGAGGTGACTGGCGCTGAGCTCATTTGGCTCGACAAGACAAATTAACTTTTAATCAGCGTGTTGTATGTAACACCATTAGATCTAGCATGTTTCTAGCAAGCTTTGAAAAATTTCTTAATTTTCTCCCTATATATTTCACTTCTCGCGCTTTATATTAATTAAGACTCAGACAGACATGTTCCTTCTTGCTACAAATAAAAGATATTTGACACAGCCTCTTACAAATAAATTTCGATTTGGAAGAGCCAATGTTCATATATAATGCTACGGTTACAAAGTATATTTCTAAATACTCTGTAGAGAAAACAGAATACTATCATAGGATTCGTGCTTCGTTAAACCTTATAAGACCCGATTGAACTTTAACCCTTTGCACTCGGATGTCCCTTCAAAGGGGACATTTTAAACGTAGTAAAGATATCTCCGAGTGCAAAGGGTTAATTATACTTAACTCCGATTTAGCGTATAATTCGAAATTTCAGAGAATTTTGAGCAAGAAATACCGGTATTCTATCACAAGTTTCTTCTGGCTTTAATTTTCTTTACTTATTAATATAATTCTGGTCTATGAAATTACTCGGCTGTGGGCCAAATTATTTCGCACGATGCACCGAAATCGCGCAAATTTAATCGCGTACGTAATACGCGTATTAATAAAATATAGACAGATTCCGGGAAAATGTACCGCGTGACCGCTATCTTATTCGGTCATTAATATTGCAGATTTAAGGTACCTTAAACGCGAAACCAACTACAATTTTAATTTCGATTGAGATCAATCGGAAAATCTACACTCTCGATTGTATTTCTGGTAGCTGTAAGAATCGCATAGTTCAAGTTATATTCGTATCGCAGAGCACTCGAGTTACTCTCTACTGCGTTGCGGAGAAGATTGATTCACGAGTCTCGTTCCAGGCGTCCGTTTTAAAATCTCGCAGAACCCCGGCGACGACGGCGGCCGCTCGCAAACAGCTGGAATCACGCGCCGCCACGAAATTATGAGCGCCTATTTTTCGGGCTTCTCGCTGGAGAGAGCGAAACGGTTCCTCTTTCTTCCTCTCTCTTTCCCCTTTTCTCTTTCTCTTTTCTACGCATTTCTCTCCTCTATTTTTATCATTCCGATATATTCGTAGAATCGATCGTCGCAGCGCAAGGTACAGAGCCGTTCTCGTCGTTCTCTTCGCCGAGGCAGACACGGGTAGCTATACATAGACTAACACTCTCGGCACAGCTGCCTTCGATCGAATTAAAACGTAAATAAACTTGGGTAAAGACGGTGAAAGCAATGAAAATTTATCCGGACTGCGATGCGATCGGCGTACGCCTATACGCTTCGATGTAAAGGATTTCTACTTTTAGTCTTCCGGTAACTGTGTGTGTCTTAACAAACTCTATTCTCTGCTACTTCTCACGACGTTTTTCTAACGGCGACTTTGCCACAATCCTGCCTTCATCAGTTTTATTCTCGCACTTTCGTATCGACATATTTATGCTGTTATTTTCTTTTCTTACGAATTGCTTGCCTCCAATCGAATACGTATGGATTAATTTTGTAGTCTCTCGCGGTGTTATATGAAAAAATCGTACTAAATAATTATTCGACAAAATTGTTGCGATAGAATTATTTTGCATAGGAGATAATCAATAATATTTCTTAGTCTCGCTATAATTCTAATCGATGTTACGTTCGGGATCGGACTTATAACGATTTTGTTAGGAATTGTTGAGTTTTTATAAATAACTGAAAGTTACATACTGGCAATTTGTTCCGCCGGCAGCTCGTCGGCCTGTAAACATCATAAATAACAATAATAAAGATGTAAATCGTTGTTATCTTCAGCAAGTATGTACATATAATTTATGTTTCGTTTATATATGTTTACATATTTCTCAATGTTCATTTATTACAGTCAATATTATGTACAAATGGTTAAAGAATTTGAGAAAAAATTCGTCCAATTAAGGCAAAAGTGTAAATTCTCAAATAGGCGTCTAATCTTGGGCATTCTTATTGCTTTGGTTTCTAGGTACGAATATTTAAACTTTCAACATAGAATATATGTATATACTCAATATACGTATATATTTTTCTTATATTAAAAATTTAAATTTGTATTAATTAATATTCGTATTTAAAGACCAAAACAGTAAGAACATCCATCAAATACATATCTGAGTATTGATACTTTTATCTTAAGAATTGGTGTAGTTATGTTCGAGAAAGAATGCTCGTGCTTTGCTAAAATTCGCCCGCAACAGCTTCAACTTTCGAATCGTCCAGTTTATTTGTTCTCCGTGAATAAAATCGCACAGGAATCCGATTAATTAATATTTTGTCACAATAAAAATAATCCAGATATGTGTATAGCAAAGTTAGTTACATTCGTTCAAATTTGGAGCAGATTCCGCGCGCATGCAATTTCGAGTGCGTTACATCTAAGATGAGGTAATTGGGACTGTGTGGTAACGAAATGGTCATCTGATTAAGTATCGGCTCCAAGAGACCGGCAACGAGTCGGAAATTTTGACGATTTCGCTATAACTTAAGATTTTCTTCTCTCAATCATTGAGCCGTTCTCAGTCTCTAAGAGGACCCTAAGAGGTTCCTAAGAAGTCCCTAAGAAGTCCCAATTACTCCATTCGGTTTTACCGACGACAATTCATGAGTTAAAGTGGTCTTCTTCGAACCGCCGCTTTAAACGATCCGTCGTTGGCATTGTGCAACGTAGCGATCGCGAAGGAGACCGATCGATCGATAGATTGTCTCACATAACATTGCGTCACACGGATATTTGCGAACAGACAAAAGTACACCTTACTCTCGACGACGTCTTTAAAGAGGCGGTCGAATCTTTCCTTTCTATATTCATTTTATAAAATTCGCCGTCTAAGAAACAGTCACGTTTTTCCAGAATCTCTCATCATCCATCGTCGTAGCACCAAAATAACTCTCTCCACCGGAAGTCGGTTGTTCCAACGAAATTAATGAGATCGCGCGCTCGCTCTGGCGAAAATCCGAGCGCGATCATCGATTCTCGGGGCACTTGCACCGCGCCAATGCGATATGCGATGTTAATCGTTATTGAATCATGATGCATAAAAAATAAAACAAAAAGGAAACACAAACGAGCCTTAGAACAAATTAGAGAAGATAGATACGAGAACGACGGTTAAACTACATATGCAGATAATCTTATGCTTTCTTTACGTTAGCCGAGGAAAAAGAGAAAGAGAGAGTGTGTAAGATACAGAGAAAATAAGTGAGAGAAAAAGAGAGAGAGAGAGTGTGTGTGTGAGAAATAGACTGAGCACGGTTAAAAAATACAACAAATAGAATACAAGATAGACAGTAGGAAAACGTGTATGTTTACCAGGGCGACGACTTACGATATCATCGATAGAACATACCATGATGGTGGCGCGAGATTTGACTCTGTTTCTAAAAGAGAAATATACTAATTAGAGCACCGCGATATACGGTATACTATTGAACGGCGGAGTGAGCACGAACTTGCGCCTCTCGAAAGCGAGGAAAAAGGCGACTCAAGGCGAGATAAACAGGACTCTCGCGGCAGAGCTTTGCTGCCGATTATGCACTGCCACGAGGACGACGCGGCGCCGCGGTAATATTCGAATGGGACGATATAGCGGTTTGCGTGCTGCTAGCGAACCGCACCCCGCAAGCTCCAGCCAATCGTCAAGGCTCGCCTGTTTAGCGGGCCTTAAAGCTTTCGGGAAGGCGCTTGTTGCGCTATTTCTGGGACAAGCGACGGCTGTACTAGCGACGGTAGCAGCTGTAGAGCCGACGGCTCTTCGTCTCGCGCTCGCCCGCGGGATCTGGTAACGATGGTGAAAGACGCACCCAGCGGATCCCTCTCCCTCTCTTTCTCTCTCTCTCTCTCTCTCTTTCTCTCTCTCTCTCTCTCTCTCTCTGACCATTATTCGAATTAAATTATTTTTAACCCCGGGGATACACGCGCACGGTTTCTTGTTCTCGTTCTCGCAAGCGACGCAAAACCGAAAGCGAGGAGAAGTCATTCGGGGAGATTTTGTTCGTTAATCGAGTTCAGCTACGAAGTAGTTAGAGGTTCAAAAAGAGAAGAAAGCAGCGGGATGCTTGAGGTTCGCCGAGACGGGATTATTGGCTCGGGTAGAAGTTTAGTTAGACGACGGCTTGATATTTCACGTTGCAGATCGAGACGTAGCCGAAGGGGATGTAGAGGAGGAAATCGACTATACAAGACGAGAGCTCGCGGTTGAAAAACAGAAAAGCGCGAGAACATGTATGTTTCCTCATGTGAAGTCTTTAGCAATTTCTTTCTCTAAACTTATAGGATTAGAGGTACTTTAAAGTAGAAGATTTGCATCAAACACATACTACACGTCTACACATGGACATGCGTGTAATATATTAAAAATTAGATTTAATTGAAGTAAACATCTCTGTTCGTTTGTAATGTTTCATATTTGCAGCCAAGAAGCATTAATCTTAAGGAGGTTTAATGCGAAGTTCAACGATCAGAAGAGATTTAAAGTCTAAGGTTTCGTGAAATGTTATCTGTACAAAATTGATAGTTATTATGAGTGAAATCATTCATATAAAGCGAGAGTTTCGGAAATAACTCATAGTTCATAACTCATATTTTCATGACACATAATTATATTTGAAAATGAAAATATGACTACATTTAAATGATTTCTAAAAAAAGGAACCATTTACATTAACATTACACGAGTGTCCTGTGAAACAAAAGTAGAATCGTCTAACACGGCAAATTATTGTTGCGGATATTCGAGACGAGAACGCGCAATATTCTAACGAGTTTTTATTAGATCTCTCATATCGCACGATTACGAGTGTCCCGCGCGAACATAGCGTTATACTGCAGCGGTACGAAAATAGAGAATGAAAATCCCGTGGTTAGAGTAAGCGACAGTAAAACGTCGGAACGTATGGTGCACCGGACAAATCGATGTCAGACTCGCTACTTGGAATCGAGACAAAAATCTTCGTAACAATAGAAGCAAATGCGACTCCGACAATTAGACCAAGGAGTAATTGTCGAGTGTTTAAATTCTCCTTAATGAAGAGCAATTACAACTCGGCGATCCTCTGATCGTCAGAGAAATACGTTGCAAAGTATTAACTAATTAACTAATTAATTAACTAATAAATATTGCTGATTTCGAAAGAAAATAATTTTTATTGTTATTACGAGATACTCATATAGCTATGTCAGTTTAGTAGTTTCTTCCTTATATAAGTTCCAATTGTAGTAACGTCTAATTTTTAATATAATTATATAATTAATAGATAATTTAAATTGTAATTATCTGTCAATTGATATATTGCTGATTTCGCAAAAAGATGATCTTCCCTTCCACACAGGATACTCACGCACTGTCAGTGTAAATGGATTTAAAAAGACAGATAATTTAAATTGTAATTATCTGTCAATTGATATATTGCTGATTTTGTAAAAAAATGATCTTCCCTTCCAGATAGGATACTCACGCACTGTCAGTGTAAATGGATTTAAAAAGAAAACTATAGTTTCTTTTTTATAAATCGCGAATTTTAATTATAGTTACCTCTCATTCTAAATGTGTAATAGTGTCTTATTGAGAAATGATGAATTATACTTATTACTTATGTCGTGAAACGACGATAGCAGACAATTGCAAGTATAACACTTGGATTCATCAAGTACTTTTTACATTTGTCGGATTTGTCGAATATTTAATTCGCTTGAAAGAACAAGCGAGAGAATTTGCGTCGAAGTACGAAAGTACTTCGCAAGAAAAACGCATTTCACCTTCAGCGCAACAGGTTTGCTCGCTTTCACTACATAACACTTGTTTTTTACTGCTACGCGCATGTCTGCAAACGCATTATATTTCTAGTTATCCTAGAAGTTGACAAGTTCCTTTTGCTCTACGATTTCTTTCGAGACACGTATACGTCGCGGTTTCACGCGTCGCGCAATACATCCGCAGTTGGAAGAAGCCGCAATTGTATAAGATAGTTACCACTGATAAATAACTTAACAATAAAAACACACGTACGGCAAGGTATATATGTTTCTTGCCTTCTAGCTCACGTGCATGTAGGTACGAGCATATATTTTCGCAAACATGTGCCAGATAGATTTCCGGACATTTGACACGATGAGTATGACAGATGGGACGCAAAAGCGCGCGTGGACATTTGCCAATAGAAAAGCTCGGCTCGGACAGTGCTCTGTGTGTAGAAAACAACAAAACAACCGTTGAATATATCGATTTCGGATTTCTTCTAGGTCCGAATATTTTGTTGCTTAACACTGCAATTACGGATAATTTCGCAATGTCCGTTATACGCGCCGTACACGTTGTCTTACAGCTGCACCGAAATTCCTGTCACGCTATCTCCCCCAAATAAAAATATAATTGTTTGTTTGTCTGCGACGAAAGCAGCTTGATGTAATGCATCTTGATTCACTTAGTCATCGAAATGTGCACATATGCACGCGTGATATTTGCGAACTTTTCGAAGATGGTATGTGCGCGTCTACATTCCCACACAGCAGAGATGTCCAAAATATATCATAGGGATATTCTAAAGATATATTTGAGATATATAATATCTTCAAGATATCCCTATGATGTATTTGGGACATGCCACTAAAATTACTTAACTAAATTAATTAACTAAAGTTACTTTTAGCGCCAATTATATATTCTTGTTGTTCTAACGAGAAATAGTAGCAGCAATTCAGTAAACAAAGACTCACACAACAAAAATGTTCAAAATGTATCATTGAGATATCCTAAAGATTTTCATAACATTTTTAGAATATTTCCATGATATATTTTGAATATTTCTGCTGGGGAACATTATATCAAGATCTCGAAATATTTATTTCATGTATATTTTTTAAACGTTTTTGCTGAATACTTTAATAATATTTCAATTATTACAAAATATTGTACCGGATAAAATGATCTTTTTTTGAATATCGTGAAAATGTATTGGAAATATTAAAGTGTCAAAGCTACTCGTAATGCTGTTGATGTAATGTTAAAAACTATATATTAGAAAATCTTATACGCTATCGAATATCATTGCAATAACGTTCTATTTATTTTACTTACTGGCAATACGTATAAGGTTAATTATTATTATTAATATTATAGTACGAGACTTTAATATGACAGAAATGGATAATGTTACTAAAACTGCAGTTACTTTCAGCGCTAATTATATATTCTTATTGTTCTAATAAAAAATAGAGTAGTAGCAATACGCATATAAAATTAATTATTGTTCGCGGAATGCAAATAGTAATTCGCGGGTTAATAATACGGAATCATTGATCCGAAATTATCAAGGAACCGTGCGACATTCGATTTCCGAATTCTTGATTGCATACAAGAATATTTGAATTCGTTCATATGGCCGGCATATTCGCGCTATCATTGAGTTGATTCATCCCCGTTTCAGATTGGTGTTCTATTAGTTTTCGAACTTGGCATCGATAAATCAACCTCTTGGTACGCTTAAACTCGCAGCACATGTTTTTGCGATTGCGCGAACTTCGATTCGATTAATATACTCCCAGTCATGCGAGACTTTATTTGCGTGAATGATAAATTATATTTCCCTTATCCAAATATCGGAGAGAAGCTATTATTTCCAAAACTTGTAAATTACTTCATTTTATCATTAGTTTCTGTACTAATATAATCTGATTTCAAACAAAGTAAATTTATATGTTAAGGGGATGTCGGCGTGCCTACAAACCTGTTTCAGGTTTTACGTCGTCCAGACTGAACTGATCGAAAAGCGCTTTTGCATGCTTAAAGTACTCATTAAAACACACTGCGCAGTTATAATATTTTCATCGAAAACGGAAAAAATTTTTTAAGTTAGTTGTTTGCTAGCACAATTCGTAGGTTATACAAAATTTCTGCGATGCATATAAAAAAAAGGAAATAACAGCTCACTACAAAATGTTCTGAGGAATAATGTCCAATCTTCAAAAATATGTTTAGAAGCTTTAAAAAACCACAATTTCTTAGGGAAAATTGCAATTACTTTTTGCTAAAATATAGATAAAACAGAGCAGTTTAGACGTCCATAATAGTTCACGGATATTGCGTTAACGGCGCTAGTGCTACAATTGGTCACTATGAATACGTTCGGAAATTCGCTATTAGCGTTACATGTCATTCCATCTTTGTCATATACCTAAGGAAAGATAAAGATAGAATGACGCGATAGCGCTAATAGCGAACTCCTTGAACGCATCATAAACTTTATGTGAAATGTATGTACATACAAATAAATTGCTCACACTGCATAAGAGAAGGAAAGTTAGTAGAATAAGGATCTAGGATAGTGCAACATCCGTGTATAATACCTATTATAGACGTCTAAACTGCTCTATTTTATCCATATTTGAGCCAAAGCAATAGCAATTTTCCATAAGAAATTGTGGTTTTTTACAGCTTGTAAACCTATTTTTGAAGATTAGACGTTATTTTTTAGAACATTTTATAGTGCGCAGTTTTTTTCTTTTTTTTATATGCATCGCAGAAACTTTATATAACGTACGAATTGTGCTAGCAAACAGCTAACTTAAACATTTTTTTCGTTTAATCTATGTCTTTTCTTATACATACTATGCTGACGGCATATTATACTTAATCTAAAGACAGGGTGCAGTTATCAAAATATATTAAACGTTGGAAAGTCGTTATAAATAATGACCTCTGAAGCAAGGTCTACAATAGAAGTCGTAGAAATTGACCAATTGCGGTCGAATATTCTTCCCGTACTCGACTACCTACTTTAAAATGTTAAATGTGATTTATTCATTCGTCGCTCTAAAGCACTTACAACATTAAATGGAACTATTTAGAGCATTAAATCTTAAGGTGCTTTTACATAGGAACGTCGAGCGTCCAGCGTCATGTGTTGAGCACATGCATAGTAATATATAGCGAGTTGTTGCTGAAACGCAAGATTAATTTGATTACATATGAAATCTGATGATATGAAATATGATTACATATGATGAACTGTCAGTTAAATTTCGAGATATTTATTAGCAATTCAGAAAAAACTGCAAGATATTATAAAATCTCTATTAATTATCGGCATCATTTGTGGTTATTAAAATGCAATAGCATTATCAGTAACGAATATTACAAACAAAACATGGAGTTCATTGCATTAATATCACTAATTGCAAATATAATATGAGCAAAACAAAAAAAAAGTTTTGGGTGTTACAAATATTCGCAGAAAGAAAGAAACACTGATTCTATTACGCAACATCGCACTAATAGCGTCAAGACGCTGAAATCTGAACGGTTTAGATTTATGTGCAAAAGTGCTGCGCACGGATTTGACGCTCGACGCTCGACGCTCGAATGCTTGCATATAATGACACCTTTAGGGTATTTCACATAGGGTTTTTGTCGTACAACAAGCTTTTCGGATACGTTTATTGGTTGGCGAATAGAGTATTTCTAGGTTCTCTGTTCGTCAACCAATGAACGTATCCAAAAAGCTTGTCGTACGACACATGAAATATCAGCCTTATAGCTCCTGCACACAAGACACGGTAAGGGCTATCGCACACAAATTGACATAACTGCATATGCATAGTATAAGACCGTATGTACCAATGAGCATCGAGTATTAAGTCGCCACATTGGTGTTCGATGCTTAATATTCGATGCTCATTGGTCCATACGATCTTATGCTATGCATATGCAGTTATGTCAATTTGTGTGCGATAGCCCTAATGCTTGCCGCGCAGCGGAAGTCCGCGCGACAGCTAATCAATATGTTGTTTTTCTGTAGGAGCTAGAAGGTTATTACGGAAAGCAGCATATTGATTGGCTGTCGTGCGAATTTCCGCAGCGCGGCAAGCATTACCGCGTCCTGTGTGCCATTAATCGATTCGATTCTTTCCCTAACAATTTAGGGAAAAAGTTTTGTGTTCGTGCTGCTTGCATGTTTCATACTTTTCGCTTTTAAAAAGAGATGGACGCCTAATCAGACGCTTGGAAGAAACAATCGAGTTGGTTGTCTCGTTTTTGCTTCTTCGAAACATTTCAATATACTTTTGTCTAGTTTTAAATACGAAAAGTGTGAAGATGCAAACAACACGAATAAGCCTATTTTTGAGGAAAGAATAGAATCGATTCAGAATCGGGCATCTCAAGTGCGTTCCCACTTAGCGCATCACGCGTCGCGTCGTCTAAGTTAAGCCAATTAAATCGTCCCATTTTATTGCGTAACTTGACGCCGAATAAAATGGGACGATTTGATTGGCTTAACTCGAACGACGCGACGCGTGACGCGCTAAGTGGGAACTCAGAATGAAGTCCCATGGCATGTATTTTCCGCGTACCGCGTAAGCGCGTAACCAATAAATTGCGATGTATAGTATTTCTGTTGGAACTTCTAAAAGAATAGAAAGATGTGATTGGTTATGCGATTAGGCGTTACGCAAAAATACGTGCCATGGGACTCCATCTTAGCCTTATGGCTCTTGCACACAGAACGCGGTAATGTTTGCCGCGCGGCGGAAGTCCGCGCGACAGCCAATCAATATACTGCTTAATAACCTTCTAGCTCTTACGGAAAAACAACATATTGATTGGCTATCGCATGGACTTCCGCCGCGCGGCAAGCATTACCGCATCCTGTGTGCAGGAGCCATTACTACATCTATTGTAGATCGGGACTAATGCAATACTTGTACAGCAAAAAAGAACACACCTAATATTTTGTATTTTATATCTATATCACTCAATATCATTCCTTGCCGCTGCTAAACCGAATCGGGTGCATATTCACATATAATATCGTATCACGAGCGAATATAATTGAATTTCATCGTTTAGTGCATAACTGTACGCAACAGCAGAAAGAAATGCCTGGGACTCCAATTGAGCAGGACAACAACATGTTAGGGAAATTGCAGAGCGAGCGGTCGCCGGACGAACCGAAGTGCAAGTCCGTTGTAAGGGAGATTACGCAGACGGATCGTTTAAACAAGAAACTGCTCGTATCAGTTTTAGAACGAATGAAGAAATCAGACGGGCAGTTCGATAAATTTATGGAGGACGGCAAAGGAAACAGCGAATCGTACGACGATAGCGATTTCTAGGGTGACCGGCACTTATAAACTGAGTGAGTTTAACCTATATTTTGATGAATTTTAGCATGATAATTAACAATATATTCGAACTAATTAATGAGATATTCACACTACTACTTAATATTTAAAGGAATCTGTAAAAACATTTCAATTTCATACACATCAATCTAGAATATATACAAAAAATTTTATTATATAAATTCTCAGCAGTTTTATTACATAGAATGTTTATAACTGTTCATAATGTGTTTTTCTAGGACTTTGCATAAGTGGTGCTTATATTTAATAAAAATATATCTTGTACTATCATGGCCACTACTACTTTTGATTATGAGGGTGATGAAGATATTATTGCTCATTATGAGGATCAGGAATCTGATGGTGAACGAGGTAGTCTTAATGAAGCAGAGGAAGCAACTTCTGATAATGATAAAAATAATGAGATGGGAACTAAGCGAAAGATTGATCCATCAACATCCAAATCACATATAATAAGAAATCCAATACCCAAACTTAATACAGAAAGATTAAAAGGTCCTAGTGGTATTCAGACTATTGAAAAGTATTTTGAAGGTTTCAAGTTTAATGGTAAAGGTCATGAAAAAACAGATCTTGATAGAATTATGAAAAGATTGGAACATTGGTCTCATCGGTTATTCCCAAAGTATCACTTTGATGATTTTCTTGCGAGAGTTGAACAACTTGGATCAAAGAAAGATTTGCAGGTATATTTAAAAAAATACCGACTAGACATGATTACTTCAGATGATGGCTTAATTGTCCATGATAATATGGATAATGAAGAAGATCAAGAAGAGAGCGCACCTCTTGATGATTTCGATTTATTGATAACTGAACAAATTCAAAAACAAAAGCAAGCCAAAATGCAAGCCTCTACGTTAGCCTCAGCTTCTGCTTCAGAAGATGCGTTCAATGAACTTTTGATACAATCTGATAACATATCACACTCACAGATACCAAGTACAGGCACTACTGGAAATGAATTAAGTGATGAAATAAGAGAGAAAATCGAGCGAAATAAGCAGCTGGCTATCCAGAGAAAGTTTGAGAGACAGAATGAACGAGAAGAAGTTAAAAGAAAGAAATTGGCTGAAAACATTAATGCAAAACTTTCAAATGAGAACTCTGATCTTACAGTTAATGACAGGATGGATACATCTCAGATGGATGATGTATAACCACAAACCAGTGGAAATATAGATAAAGCAATTTGTGCTGATAAGTCAGAAGCAGTTATTGAATGAAGTCAATAACAGACTATATTTGAGTAAAATGCATAGTAATAAAATTTTTGTTATTAATAAGATATTACTAAAATTTGTTAACACAAGTGCAGTATAAAGAATTGCTGAAATGATTGTAGAAGTAAGCAAAGTATTAACTATTAGAAATATACATTATAATGGATTTTAAGTGTTTAAGTAAATATTTAATTTTTATTTGAATCCTCATTCATCACTTATAGTTAATTTCTACGTTTTTGTGTGCTAATGTATAAAACATTGTTTCCACGAATGAAGGCATCGCCATATTTATCTTTTAATTGTCCATTTACATATTCTTCTGTTTGTTCAAGCGCTATGTTCATATAACCATCGAGACAAGCCAACACACCTGTAAAAGAAATATTAAGATATAATTAATGGATATAATTTTCAAACAGTTTTCTGTCAAATATCAAAGAACATGGAATAGTCTTGTTGGTTGTAAAAAAATTAAAAACTTTGAATCTAAACTTCATTTAAAAGTAAAATAGTTACATAAACAACAACATTCCTATTACATTGTGATATTTTGTAAATAAATACCTACCTCTATAGTCAACACCACTGTTCAATTTAACGACGACAGGTCGCCCATGAATTTGTTGTATAAATTGAGATAATGCTTCCTTCCGGCTCATCTATCAATGTACAAATATACTTTTATTATCTTATTATTTGATTATTAATCACATTGTAGTACAAATTATTTATTGCCCCCAGGAAGTTAAATTTAAGTAAGAAGTTATATTTATATAAGATATATTTTATGAAGTTAATCGCTAATGTTTTATGATAACAAATAAGGATATAATTACCACTAATGTTTCGTGTATTTTCCTAAAAAATGAGAATAATAAGTCGATAGCTTAATAGGTAATTCGGTTATAAACGACGTTAAAACTTAACCTAACCTAAGTTATTAAGCTTGATCTACAATATGCTCTTTAAGCCTATTCTACAATGGTAGTAAGCAGTAAAAAGTAAGAAGAGAAGGAAATTGACCAATCATAGTTGATTATCCTTCTCACATTCGATTGCGATTGATCAATTTCTTATTCTTATTTCCTACTTCTTATTACTTACTACCATTGTAGAATGGGCTTCAGAGAATTTATTTTTCGTAAATAAGCTCCCTTTATTGAACCACCGACTGTGTTCCGACAGTATTGTAGAATGACGTATTGTAGAACCGACCTTGATGTAATTAGAAGTAGCACTTACGTTTCTTCTTTATCAGTTTTCTTTGTTTCAATAATATGCATTCAAGCCCCGACAAGCAGGCGTTTTTTCCCCTTCCAAGTACGCACACAGCCGTTCTATTTACCTATGTGATGATCGTCGTCACACGGAATAAACAGAGCGGCTGTGTGTGTGTAAGTGGTGGGGGAAAAACGCTTGCTTGGCGGGGCTCGATGTACATCACTGTGTCGACTTCCATAGTTATACAGTATTACTTATAGACAATGTTGGGAGCTAACGGTGTTAGCTAGTTCGCGTTCCTCAATCGTGTATCAGTATTTCATCAGTATTAAGTGAAACAGTATAATAAAAACGTTTCATTAAGTATTTCGTTTTTAGGTACGCATTACAAGTCGCGTAAAATACGATACACATCTGCGAATCGCGATATATCACGTCAGAGCAACGAGCAACATTATACTGTCGCGACATATCACGCAAGCGTCACTCGTATAATTGTATAATTTACAAAGTGTAATATTATATAAATAATATGTTTCAATAACTTTAACGGGATAGGTGATAATTGTTTCTCGCAGTATTGCTATATCGACTTTTATAGTAACAATGGTATATTGGCTACTGAGGAAACGTTTCTTGAAAAGGTATCCGCTCGTATTTCATTAAGAAAAAGAATGCATATGCTCATTGTTTCTCCATAACATGAATTCTTTCCTTAGTAAAACATGACATTTCTTACTTGGTAAAGGACAACGTACTATTACACAAACTTTAACATTCTTATACTAATGTGCATATTTACTCCATCATTTTTATATTTCAGATACTAATATTTCACGATTATTTAGGGAAAGTGTGGGTTATATATGTATTAAAAGATACAGGAAATTATTTCTTTTGAATAAAGAAAGGTAATTGAAAAGATCTGATGTATCATTTGCAAGATAAACTGTATTAATGCATATATGTATATGATGTTTTTTATTTTAAATCAGTGACCTATTAAAACAATAAATTATTATAAAAAATATTATTTTACCTAAGAATTTTTTTGTCTGTTTATATGAGCTTATACATTATTTTTTATAGACATCAAAATAATATTGTGCTGTTTTATAAAAGAAATTAGTATTCAATATTTATATATAAAAATTAAAGAAAGAAAAAAGATAAAATATCTTATAAAAAAGAAATATACAAATCTTTATTGATAAGATTATACATTAAGAGGGATAATTATAATAAGATCACCATTTAATACACATCGATATTTTTAATTATTTCATTCTCATTATGTATTTAACATGTTTAACACGATGACAAAGATTTCTTGCAACAAGTCTGTGGAATTAAATTTGATCTAAGAAAGGATTTACGACGAAAAGTTATTATAAACAACTGATAACTACTAACAATGAAATCAAGTCACCTATTATTAGCAGCAGTGCCATTCGCCATCCTTGATATTTGGTACACAGGAATGTAAGTTACTTTGTTGTGATCGTACTCCTGTGAATATGTTTACTGTGAATATGTGTACTCGTTTAATTTTATATTATTGTGCATCACAATATATGGCTTGCAAGCTTATTTAAGATAAAACTATAAAACAATTGGTATTCTTTTGTTTTTTAGGAATTATTTAAAATTATGTAATTCTTTCCTATGAATAATTTAATGCAATTAAATTCATTATAATATATTCTACAGTTTTTTATATGTCAAAATAAATTAATAGTAAAAAAATTAATTTTGTACAGGCTATAATATAATGACACATGACTAATAGTACTCATTAGAATACCTCAATATATTTTATTCCTGAGCTTACAAATGCAAGTTTCATATATTTTGCCATAACCTGCTTTATTTGTCATATAATACAAAAATGTCACATAATAAAAAAATACCTATAATTTTGAAAGAGGTTATGCGTTTTTCATTTTAAAACAATGTTTGAGAGTTGATTATTTCAACGAATTTAATTTTTCCGACACTACAACAAAAAACGCGGAAAAGGATACCTTCTCTCACAAATATCACGTTTTGCTTACTCATGAATATGCCTAAAGATTACCGCGTGCTTCGCATATCTGAAGTAAAATTTTACGGAATTAATCACTGAGTGAAGAGCAGTGGAAAAGGACTTTAGAACATTACTAATATCAGCTGATTTACAAATAAGATAAGAGTGGGGTGTACGAATGCAAGGAATAGAGAACATCTTGACGTAGCAATTGCGTACTTCATGTTGCAATATTAATTGTGATAAGAAAGTAATTTCATATCTCTCTCAAAAACATTTTATTTGTAAGTAATTTACATATATATTAAGTAATTTACTTATATGAAGCAGATTTATATAAGCAAATTTTTAATATGAAGTAGTATAGAAAAATATCAATATTAGCTTAACACTGAATATATTTTTTATCTTATAATTTTACTGAATTTATGATTTGGATGGAATTTATGATTTACGTGTTGATAGTTTTATATGAGTAAATTAAGAGATAAAGTGTATGTGGTAATTAATTAAGATATATAAGTGTGAAAAAGAGTGAAACAATAACACAATATTTAAACTAAAAACTTTATCTGGTAAAATTTAATACAAGTGCTTATATTTAATGAAGAGAAAATTTTTTATTCTTTATCTGTGAGAAACATAATATTGATAACAAGTATACTACAAACATCAAGAGATGAAAATGTATGCTAAGTGTGCCTTATGTACACTGTGCACTAGTGCTTTATATGGATAACAGAGCAGTCGTACGAGTGACAATATAGAATACAAAAAATTGGTGTTATGCATATATAACGTCAATCTTTTGTAAGAAATCAGCATATAACACTGGTAGCAAACAAGTTAAAAGAAAATGTGTAAATTATAAGTGTTATAAGTGTAAAAGATAAGTGTCCGCTATGAACATAGTAAGGTACATTATATGACATATGATTTGTTCTGTATACAGTGATATATATATATATATATATATATATATATATATATATATATATATACATATATATACATTACTATTTATATGTAAATTTATTTAATCTGGTTGAGCTTTATATCGTGTACAATTTTTTAGTGTGTGTGATTGTGTATATGTAGTGTATGTACTTAGTAATAAAAGAGTATTTGTTTTAATTTTGCATGCATTAAGTTTTTTAAACAATTATATATATTTATTATTCTTAATTGTTAATTTTTCTCTTATAAAATATAATTATAACCATTGTTAACCATTGTTGCTTGATTTCTGTAGTTTATGTAGTTTGAAATTTTTTCTTAGCATGTATATCACATGTTAGTTTTATTGTTATAATTCTATAAGTAAATAAACTACAATTAATAATCAGATAAAAACTTTTGCCAGATTAACAATCACATGCATATAAATATATATAAATGTATTGCAGATTCTTAATTTGGACTATGAAGATATCTGCAGTAACATACCTCATTTTAGCTGGGCTTCTACCTATAATTTTCCACTATTCCTATACTATACAAAAAAAATTATTATTTTTAAATTTTGGTAAGTAATTTAACTTTGTACAACTAACAGAAAATAATGAACGTCACCTTAATTACCTATAATTATCTATAATTACCTATAATTACCTTTCATAAATTAACTATCAAGAATATATATAAAAATAAACATTATATTTCTTGCTCTTATTATACATGTTGATTATGATATATGCTACTTACATATGTATGTAGAAAGTAAATTTAACCTGTTTTGTAAATTTATTTCAGTACAATGGCCGCTTAAAACAAATTTTTCTGACCCAGAATCAGTTGGACTAGAAGGTGCTAGGAATTTTTATTTACATACTGATCAACAAGTAAAAATAGGTGCATGGTGAGTGATTACAATCTATTGTGTAACTTTTGAATTAACAAAAACTGTAACTTTCCTATCATTATATTAAGATATATATTGCTAAATTAATGTTATTATGTTAATAAAAATTAGTACATATTCACAGGCAAATATTACCACGGTCTTTACTAAATAATTCCATTCCTGCAACAGACGAAGCTTATCAAGAACTTCTAACTAATTCCAAGCATCCTGTGTTTTTGTACTTGCATGGAAACAGTGGTAATAGAGCAAGTTCACATAGAGTTGAGCTTTACAAGCTTTTCCAAGACTTGGATTATCATATCATTTGTTTTGATTATAGAAGTAAGTGTTAGAAGTTTTAATTTACGTGCTTTCTTTTAATTCGTTCGCTACTAGTGTCATATGTTTGTGCATGATTGATTTCTCATGAGAGAAATCAACACATATGTTACATATGTGTAAAAATAATTTTTTTATATTAACAATTTATTTTTTCCATATTAACAAATTGTCTATTAAATCCTATTGTATAAAAAAAATATATGACGGTCTATGTGACGGATGATTTCGCAGATAAACGATAGTTGCGGACGTGTTAAACTAAAGAGTAATTTGTATACAAAGATATACAGAATTAATGTTTGTATATAAGTGTAAGTTATAATTAAACTTTTTTTTATTTAGGCTATGGGGATAGTGATGTAGTCGAATTATCCGAGATGGGCGTGGTTATGGATAGCAAATATGTTCTTGAGTGGGTATTGAAAAAAGTTAATGGTACAGTACCAGTTTTCGTCTGGGGTCATTCTTTAGGCACTGGGTGAGTTATTTTATAAAAAGAAAAGAAATATTATTAGGTAATAACAATTTATTATACTCGTATAAATTTGTTTTTGTCAATAGAGTTTCTACACACGTGTTAGCATTGCTAGCAGCTGAAAATATACAACCAACAGGTTTAATTCTAGAAGCACCATTTAATAATGTAGCTGACGAAATAACAGAACATCCATTTGCACTGGTATTTTCTTTATAATATATAAATTTACATTAATTTAAAAATTGCATTACTTGATATAGAGATGGTTTTATGTTTATTCCATATTCTATATTTTATATAGATATTCAAACATTTACCATGGTTCCATTGGATAATTGTCGAACCCTTTTACAAAAATAACCTACGATTTGAGTCTGACAAACATATCGGCAAAATTGAATGTCCTATTATGATATTGCATGCTGAAGATGATGGTGTGATTCCATTATCTCTAGCGGAAAAGGTATAAATATATATCATTTACAGATTTTAAATTACTTCAAAGTTTGTAAGTAATCAACGTTTGTGTGTTGTATGTATTCAGCTCTATCAGGCGGCAATGAATAGTTCCGGAAATGATACAGATCGAATTCAAATGATAAAGATCAATTCGTCTTATGGACTTGGGCATAAATATATTTGCAGATACAAAGAATTGCCTGGTATAATAAAGTAAGTTATTAATACATTATCAAAATATAAATGTAATAAAAAAATTTATTTAAAATTTATTTTCCTATAACAAAATTTTATATTTAAATTAATGGAAAAATCACGTTATTATACTGTTGCTATGATGTTTATTATATTTTTAGGACATTTGTCGCTAAAACATATGGAAATCTAGTTGGATAATCAAACAACTATAGAAACTCAGACTTTCATTATCATCATAAGAGAATATTCGAACTTAGTATCATTTAATTTACATATGAAAAAGTTGAATATATTTCTTGAAAATAGTAAAAACAATTTTCGTTATTTATAGAAATTTTTTTTGTCTATCATATAAAATTCCTCGAATATTAAACAATATGTTTATTTTATATCTAATAGTGTTTTTCTGTTGATTATATGTACAATGAAGTATTGATGTTCAAATATTTGTGTACTCATGTTTTAATTATGTGTAAAATTTAGTTAAATATATTTTTATATACGTGATACATAATTAGTATCATAGAACTGGCATTCTGTGTATGTGATGCACTCTTCTATAGTAAGAAGTAAATTAATGTCCAAAAATATTGTAACGAATGTTTCTTGTAAAATAAGTGGAAATGCCATGTGATAGGAAAGCTTATACTGTGATAACTATTCCAATATCATGGATATTATATTTATTAATTTTATATCATTAGCTCTTGAAAATCAGAAATTTATATCAAATATTCAGCTTTTCTGAATCCATATGGTACTACCACTTTACTTTTACGCTATAAAGTGATGGTCTTATTTATGATGTGATTTTAAATGTAGCAAGAAGTAAATTGCTGATGGCTATTTGCTGTTGCATTGATATTTTAAATATTACTCACATATATAAATATGTAAAATAAACGTGAAAAATACAATAAATATATACATATATGTATATATACTACATATCATTTACCGATGTTGAGTTTAATTAACCTACTCTCTATTAGTTTAATTATTAAGTAAACAAAAGTTTAATTATCTGTACAAATTAAAAAATTCCTTTTTTGATAAAGGAAATTAAGCAAAATTCAATGGGCTTTATTTCCTACAAAATTAATGGTAATGAGATAGTTTAAAAAGCACTTTACAGCTTAAAGTTTGAAATCGAATATTAAGTTAATTTCATTCTTATAGTATTTTACACAGCTTAATTCTGAAATCAAATATAAAGTTAACTCCATTCATATAGTGCTATATAAATATGAACAAAATTAGATACTATATATATATAAGATGTAGTAAAAAGAAATCCATTATTTTTGCATTAAATTGAAGGCTTTATTTAGCATAATTAGAATGATCCGATTTAGGTCAAATATGCACCGTTTTGTTCGATAACTTGTTGCCATTTTGAAGGTAATTCCATTATGCCTCTCTCATAGAAACCCTTGTCCCTATTGGCAAAAAACTGGGACAGTCGATTTTCACAAGCTTCTCTTGAGGCGAATTTTTCACCAGCAAAATCATTCGCCATAGACAGGAACAAGTGGTAATCACTTGGTGCCAGGTCCGGACTATAAGGTGGATGCATAAGAACCTCCCAACCAAGCTCCCGGAGCTTCTGGTGAGTCACTATCGATGTGTGTGGCCTGGCGTTGTCCTGATGAAACACAATTTCTCTCCTATTGGCCAAAGCTGGCCGCTTCTGGGCGATTGATTCCTTCAGACGGTCCAATTGTTGACAGTACAGGTTCGAATTAAGAGTTTGGCCGTAGGGGAGCAGCTCATAGTGGATGATTCCCTGCCAATCCCACCAAACACACAGCAAAGCCTTCCTGACCGTTAATTCTGGCTTGGTCACCGTTTGCGCCGGCTCATCGTGTTTCGACCACGACTGTTTTCGCTTGACGTTGTCGTAAGTGACCCACTTTTCATCACCAGTCACCATCCGCTGCAGAAATGGGTCGATTTTGTTGCGATTCAGCAGCGATTCGCAGATGGAAATTCGGTCCATGAGGTTTTTTTGCGTTAACTCGTGTGGCACCCATACATCGAGCTTCTTTTTGTATCCAACCTTATTCAAGTGGTTCCAAACGGTTTTTTGTGTAATGTTTAGCTTCTGAGCAATCAAAACAGTGCTTACATGACGGTCGGACTCGACGATTTCCATTATTTTATCGACATTTTCAATTGGCCTTCCAGAGTGTGGTGCATCTTTGACATCCAAATTACTGGAACGGAATCGACGAAACCAAAATTGCGCGTGATTGGCTGTTACAGTATCAGGACCATATACACTATTCACATTTTCAGCCGCCTGGCTTGCGTTTTCGCCTTTATCAAAGAAAAACTGTAAAATATCGCGTATTTTCTCTTTGCTGATGTCCATCTTTGACGCGCGCTCAAACAATAGTTTGAGTCAAACAATCACAAAACTGTCTGAGAAGTTTGTTTAGTACGAAATCTTATCTTTCTAACGCCATCTAGCGTAAACCGATTGCACTTATACAACGCGAGATACACATTACTAAA
>NW_022639612.1:687414-693960 GCF_010583005.1 Odontomachus brunneus | reverse complement strand
TATATATATATATATATATATATATATATATATATATATATATATATTTATATATATATTTATATATATATAAAATTTTTGATGAAGATTGTAAAGTTATAGCGCATAAGTAAAATATCATATATTGATGATACGATTTGGAAGTATACATTTTAGGTAATTATCAAGGAGATGGAGGTTGCGTTCCGTTTCATGCATAAAGGTCGTTCTACATTAGTTGCAAATCGATTGCAACTGTTGTTACGACAGCCAATCAGAAGCGTCAATAGCACCATTGATACTTCTGATTGGCTGTCGCAATAAGAATTGCGTCTGCTTGCGATCGGTTTGCAACTAATGTAGAACGATTTTTATGCGCGCATTGCCTACAATATACGTAATATGTACAGATAAATGCACACATTGCGTAAAACGGAACACGGCCGGAGACTTCTTCACTGATTTGCCTAAAATTTCGGAATATTGTGTATTTTATTGCGTAAAATACGAATATGAAAATTAAAATTGTGGCTCTTAAGTAAAACAAAAGTTATAAGGTGCTAAAAAATGATAGTTTGAATCCAAACTATCGCGTGACTCGAAGTGATATTTAATGATCGTACTGCTATTTTAGAAAAGCTGTACGCTCATTGGATAGTTGCATTCAGTACTACAATCGTTCACTGAGCGCTCAGTGAGCTCTTGCATCTCATTGGCATATTCTTTTAGATCTAAAAATATATACCAATCAAATATAAGAGCTCACTGAGCGCTCAGTGAGCGATTATAGTACTAAATGGGAGCGTTCAGCGAAAAAAGCGCTCAGTAAGCAATCAGCGATTATTGATTCTTACTATTAGATCCCTAAATCTAAACCAATTACATTGGGCGCGTTCAGCAGACACAACAGTTGTACAACTGTTAAGTAATTCGTAAACATAATTGGTCTAAATATGGGGAACCAACAGAATAATCCAATAAACATCGAGTGTTCACTGAGCGTTTTTATCTGTTGAACGTGCTCATTGACGAATCGTTCAATTGTTATGCAACGTTGAGTTCGCTGAATGCACCTAATGCACCTGATATTACGTATCGCATCCCGCATTGCACTGGATGCGAGAGTCATCATGCGCGTTCAGCGGAAAAAGCCTTGCCTAAGACCGGTATTCATAGTCGAATCTTATTTCAAGTCGTCTTAAGATGCGAATACGGCTCTGTGATTGGTTCATGACATCTTAAGACAGTACTTAAGATGATCTTAAATATAAGATCGAACTATGAATATCGGCCTATGTCACTCAAGATAGTATTGCGCTTCGTAGCAAAGGTTTTATAATTAACAAAAAATAGTATTCTAATTTAGCATCCTCCAATGCAAAGTTTATCTTATACGCTTTCATACTGAAAAATGTTATTCTATTCCCTTGATATATAATAAGCGATAAAGATAGAATGATGCTTTCAGCATAAAAGCGTGCAAGACGAACTTAGCCCAAGTTAATCAGAAGCGTCAACTACTAATAGCTCCTGCACACAGAACGCGGTAATGCTTGCCGCGCGGCGGAAGTCCGCACGACAGCCAATCAATATGTTGTTTTTCCGTAAGAGCTAGAAGGTTATTACGGAAAGCAGCATATTGATTGGCTGTCGCGCGAACTTTCGCCGCGCGGCAAACATTACCGCGTCCTGTGTACAGGAGCCATTACGCTTCTAATTAGCTGTCACAACAAGCGTCGCTGTTGCGAACCACTTTGCGATTAATGTATAACGACCTTGATATAAACCATAATGTCCGTGTTAGATGAGGGTAACATTCACGAAACGCATATTAATTTTACAACTCCACAATTATCGTAATATTCAATACAATTCCACGATAAAGTATATTATATGTATTTGTAAAATCGCACTTCTGCGATTATCATATGTCCTGATTTGACACAATGACTTGGTTTATATAGTGCACTTGATACGCATACTAAATAGTAACTTTCTATTAAATAATTTTAATATCGACGATGTATATAAACAACAGTATATTAAGCTGGTATAATATTCATCAAGAAGGCGTATTGTATCGATTGAATGCGTCGTCGTTGATATGCATTGTTAATATTGAGATTATTTAATAGAAAATTACTATTTAGTACGCATATCAAGTGCACGATGTAAACCAGACCAGTGTTTACTAACAGCAGGTTATCAAACAACGAGGTTCCTTGTATACATAAAAACGTCCTGTAGATGATCTGACATTCGTGAAAGGAACGTCGATGTTGTCGTTTCGCATGGACCAAGGAAACAGCAAACGGAATGATACGTGCGGACCAAACAGACCTATATTGTTACATGCGGACAATTGCGCGCGCAACATCAGACACAGCAGACGACGACGAGTCGTCGGTTCGCGCGTGCGACGGGTAGTGAAGCATGGCAAGTGGCGGTGGACATGCGTCTCAGTCGTTGCGCGATCGTTCGCATGTTCATCGATAGTTGCGTGTAACATTCCGATAACCCCGAGGCTCTGTGTCCGGCTCGTCGCGAGCGCCGTCGACGCCCGACGAGCGAGCGGGCGCGCACAAATATCGACCGTCGTGATCGTCGGAGGCGTTTGCGTTCGTTCCTGCCGGCCGTCATTCACGGCAGCTGAACGTGAGTATTATCACTGGGAAGTACGACTATTCTCGTCCGCTGCTCTGTGAACTTTGCCATTTAAGCGACTCTCACCGTGTCCCCCTCGCTCGAGGACTCGTAATTCTGCACTCCCGCGCTTCGCGACGAACTTGCTCGCGGCATGCGCGCAACTTCGCGTGTTCTTACCGCAAGTGACATAATGACCGCTGAACTTCCGTAGCACGTGGCTCGACCGGCGCAGCTACTACGCTGTTAGTTCGGGCTCTCGTCCGCTAGGTGGCTGCTGCTTTCTACCTTATAGCGGTCGTCTTGTCGAATAATTACAAATGTTACATTAAAAAAATATTTGGATCTAGATTGATGCATGTTATAGCTGTGCTTCAGATTTTTTCTTATTGAATTTGATGGTAATGACCCTTTGAGGATTAAAGTTGAGCACATGGTTTGGGATGTATAGCTCTGACGTTTCTCGATAGCACTTGTGTACCAGATGATCAGTATATAAGGACGAGTCGTAACTAGAGTTCTCGGGTAGTCCGATACTTCCCGGGTAAAAACCTACGCATCATGCGGCCTATTTACAGACCACATCATGTCTAGTACTCACGTACCGCCAAAACAGCGTGTATCGGAATCAATTGTCCTTTGCTTAAAACTCTACTGAGGAAGTGACGACGACTATCTCTTTTGCCATAATATTTCTTTTAAAGATTTAGTTATCTATAGAGCGAGATTTTTTTTTTAATTATTAACTTTTTAGTTGCAGTATATATGCGCTTTAGCTTAACTTTGAACATATTTATTTTCTTATTGAATCCCGATATATTGCCAAATATTGTCATGCGTTGCATGATAACGAACGAAATAAATGAATATCAAAAAATATTATACTATTTTATTATTTTTAGTTAAACAATTCACAAACAAATGCCTTGCACAGAGCACTTGGAGTACGAATGATTCTCGAATGATATACGCCACAGCTAAACAAAATGTGCAGTTAAAAAATTAATATATACGAAAGATATATACTTGTTTATTAAATGTTCTTCAGTATAATAAAGACAGATTTCTCGAAGTGATTGATTGATAGACGACATGAGAGAAAACTTAGTGTGTATATTTATCAACAGAGAGTTGTATTTTGTTCCCATTGAGTGATGCATTATTTATATAACGATTGTGACGCAAGAGGACAAAGTGCGATCGTTTAGTGATAGATGTATTTCGAGAATCAAAAACGTTATCGTTTAGCGAGAACTAAAATAAAACTATATTTTCTCGTCTCTATAAAAACTTGACTTTACGATACGAAGTAATTTATACATGCTCAGCATTTCCTCGAGCTTCTCATGTAGACGCACTTGAAAACCGTATTATTAGCAATTTATCGTATATGTATGCGCATATATCAGATGACTGCTTTCAAACTGAAACCAAAGATTTGGAAAGAACGAGAATATTTTTTTATTCACGCATAAAATAATACTTTTAAATTATACGTGTCATGGATTCGTTCAATATATTTACAAAATTTCCATATCGTCATCTTTAGAGTCATTCCTTTGCCGATATATGCGTTTTGTTGAAGCCAAGGGAACACAAAATAAAAAAATATTTTAATTTTTAACATTTCATTCGCAAAAGTTTTGACATATCCGCTGTGGAATGATGAAATTTCGGTTTTTTTCGACAAGACATCAATCAAATACGCTTATCGTCGAACATCCGACATATTAATCATGAATAATCGCTATCGGTGAGGTTTTTCACTGGTATTCGTGAGTGACGTTAGCGTATCATGACACACGTATCTTGTTCATCTCAAAGTCCAAATTTCAACAGATCCGGTAAAATTTTTTTTAAATGCACGATCGTGAGTTCAAGCACATTACGCGAAATACGCGAAGAGCGTCGTATCAACGTACAACAGAACGTTTCACTCAGAACATGCTAGTCACGTTGTGCGTTGCACAGTTGAAGGTCTTCGTTTGTTTACTAATAACATCTTCCTTTCTTTACAGCAAACTTCTACCGAGGTATTTTGCATTCGTTTAAATGTTGCTAAGTACAGTCGATGGCAGAAAGGTTGCAGCGCTTTAACCTCGGCTAACCTTAGGAAGCCGTTGGCATCCAATAGGAGAGTCTATTCTCAGAAAGATATCCTAAAAAAAGCAAACTTCTATTGGATACGTGTGCGCTGTATTTGTTGGGGAAAAAATATCGCGACTTTTGACTGTACGACACGTCCTATTTGTAGGGCATTGTATTTTCACGACTGACACTACCCGGTCGGAGGGCGATTTTTTCCCGAGTCACGTAGCGAACGTATTGTCAAATAGAACGTAAGGGAACGTTGACCGCGCGCGGGTGAACGTGACAAGAAGGTGCGGTACAGAAATCTGTCCTATTTCGGCTGAACTCTGCAGTATACACTTATGAAACTTAAAAAGGAAGTATGTATACGGTTGAGACTCGATGGAAAACGGAGGAGAATAGAAACAGTGCGAGCTAGTGCAGGAACAGACCGAAGGTCTGTTCTTTTTGGGAGAATTTCTTGAATCCGTGTACACTGATGCAACAAGTTCGAGTGAAACAAGTTTGATTCACTCGAATTTGCATCGGTGTACACCACAGTTCGGAAAGTTCCTCGAACAGGTCTTATAAAATTCAGTAGGATAAGGAAAGTCTCGACTTCGCACGGCTATGTATGGCTAATTCGGGCTCCGACTGTGACCACGACACATGCGATCACTCGCGAGTACGTTATAAGTACGCGTGAAAAAACGCGCGCGGCGAGGAGTGCGGGGAGCGAGTCGACGGGTGAGGCGACGGCGGAGAGACCGGACAGGTCGCCCGGCGGCCTCTCGCATTCCCTCGAACGAGCGTGCGTGGCGCGCTTACGTTACATGTTCGATTAGTGCGGTGCCGCCGGCAGTTCGAGATAATCTCGTTTTTCCTGAAGATTTTAGAGCGACGCGTCACCGCTACACGCCGTGCCGAGAAGGAGGAATTCACGCGCGCGCGCGCGCGCAACCACAAGCAGCTGGACGATCACCGTAACGAGGAGAACGAAAAAAAATTACCGCGCGCTGTGCCGATCGTAACCCGAACCGACACCTGCGAACGGCGGCGACACGTCGGCGCGGGCTGTTAACTCATGGAGCGCGAAGATCCGAACGGAAATGCGACGGAGGACGAGAACGAAAATGCGGCCGCGGGCGAGCGGGGCGCGCCGGAAGGTTCCTTGGAAAGTCCACGTGTGCCGTCGGAGATGGAACAGTCGGAGACCGGTCGGAGAACCAGTATTTTCAAGTATTACTCCTACAAGAACGCAGGTAAGAGAGTCCGTTCTCGGATTCGTCGCGCGTTTCCGCGTTAAATCGGTTACGCCCGACGTTCGAATCGACAAGTGCTGTGCTGTATGTGTGTGTGTGAAGCTAGGTTATACACCGGGCGAACGAACAACGAGCGAGCAACGATTGCAAACTTCCGTTTTACGATTAAACAACAGTGTGCTTAATCTGACGAATTCCTCTGAACAGAACGTCTTGTTCGTATTCGCGCCGATTCGCTCATAGTGTAGTTTATCGAAGAAAGTTTGTGCACAAATGTATCATGTTTGCTGGTTGTTCGTTCTCTCAGTGCATACCCAGCTTGAGATGCCTGTCGGGTTTGGGACAGCCATCGAGTCGAGTGGGAAATCACATTTGTCGCGGAGGGGTCGTCGTCTGGTGAATCGTCCGTTGTGCAGCGGTGTTTAATTTTTCAGATCTAAATACTCTCTCTCCGTCGTGTTCAAGTTAGTACGACTCTATACACGTCGAATATTAAATAAGATATAACAGTACAGAGACGCAAGGCGCGCGCGCGCGCGAGAAAGAAAGAGAGAGAGAGAGAGAGAGAGAGAGAGAGAGAGAGAGAGAGAGA
>NW_022639612.1:649804-685553 GCF_010583005.1 Odontomachus brunneus | reverse complement strand
AGAGAGAGAGAGAGAGAGAGAGAGAGAGAGAGAGAGAGAGAGAGAGAGAACAGAGACAAGTGCATACAGTATCCTTATTGAAGAGAGCTAGATTACAATATAAATATTAGCGTCTAAGCGTCCGCGCGTCGTAAAAGTCAAGCCGAGGATTCGCGATATTGCGCATGACAAAGGCGGCAAACGAGCGCGTGTATCATCATGAGATGCGCCTGACATCATTTAGTTGGCAAGCGACTCGTGTTGTCTGAGACGATGTCAACTGATTATGTCTACGCAACGTATAGAGCATAAGTTAAAGAAGGGTCTGTTTCCAAAAATCGCCTTGATATTCATATCTCAAAGAGAGAGATCACGTTACTAGTTGACGGCGGAGGGGAGATTCTCCCCCCCCCCCACCTCCAATGACCTTTCCAAATAGAATAGAGAAGCATGATGACGTGAAAGTGACGAGAAAATGACTGTAAAAGCTCACTTATCGATCATGCTTTTCGTCATCTTCGAGTCACTTGGACGCTATCGCATATTTTCTGTTTCTATTTATAAGGCGATTCTTTAACGACAATGTCATTATCGTTGTGTCGGTTATCGACTAGGCCGTTTTTTAAGCTTTTGAGAGAAAAAAACTTAGAGATTCTAGAAACCGTAGTCGCTCACTCATATTGATATGATGACGTGGAAACGAGCGCCGCGCTCATTCAAGACTCTCCAACGGCGTGTTCGTAATAAGATCCATTTCGTATTATCCAAAAATCGTATTATCGTTGCTATTTCGTTGCATAATGCCGGCTCTCCTCGTAACGCTTAATATCACGTTTGATGGTATCCTGCATCGCGACGGAGACTGCTGCTCTTCGTTTCGTTGAAAAGGTAGCGGAAGTTCGATTTCTGTGAAGATGTTACGTAAACGATGATAAGTACGGCGAAGCAGGAGGAGGAGCATAGAAAAGATAAAGTTATGAGCTACATTTCCCGATAAATGCGAGATATCGTATTATCCGTTTAATTGTGGCCAAAGGTAACTATTGATCTCTGTTAATGATCGAAAAAGACACGGTGTGTATCGATGAACGCACGAAGATAATACATTTCTACATATCCCGCTCGAAATAGAGAAGATATCCTCTTTTCTTTTAATATTTAAAATTAATCCATGTATAGAAAAAAAGAACATTCTTTTTTTGAAGAAAATATTTTCGTGTAAATCTTAAAATGAGATTACATCATGTCAAAAGATAAGTTATTTGCATCAATATATTTTATATGTGTGTGTGATTCAGCATACAAAGAAAAATATATTCTTATTCTACAAAAATTGCTTATAGTAATATATAGTAATGATATATAGTAATGATATATAGTAATGATATATAGTAATGATATATAGTAATGATATATAGTAATGATTAGATTTGAGGCTTTCACGGCCATTGATACAATCTATAGGTATAGCTTCCGGAATGGAGCCGTGTCTGATACAGTATCTAAGTTCTCAGCTCTCAGATGATGCAAACTGCAACGTTTGCGAAACGTCGGCACATCGCTGATTCGAGACACGGCTCCATTCCGGAAGCTATATCTATAGATTATAGTAATGATTGTTAATTTAAATATATCAGTTTTAAGTGATATAGAGTATATATTAGTTAGTGATATACTATAATATAGTTTTAATGATGGAGATTAAATACTATAATACTATAATATAGTTTTAATGATGGAGATTAAATACTATAATACTACAATATAGTTTTAATGATGGAGTTTAAATTCTTTTTTCTATGTCTGTATGAGACATACTGACTAGTTTTTTTTATTTATTGTTTATTTATTGTTTTTATTTATTATTTTTTATTTATTTGATCACAACTCGTCTCGCTGGTCGTGACAATTTGATTTAGCGACGTCAAGTTGCGACACAAGATCCAACTTGACCGCCGAAAAATTTCGGCCTCGAGACCAACGTCATTTGCATGACATGAAATCATCTGCGGCGAAATATCAAGGGGCAATAATGATACACCTCGCTTTTAGCGAGGCCGTAATTAGCTGTCGAATGAAAGCGAAATTGGCGATAACATGTATTACGTGTGTTGCGTTATCGCGAGTTATTTCGTAAATGTGAGACGTCGAGAAAAGGAGAAGGGGGGACGGTAAGCCCTCCCGAGAAACGAATGGGGTTCTTGGCATGTTCGGCGTAAACCGTTTTAAGAAAGCTTGGCACGTTGGTTGCGATACGTTGGTTGCTACGCGATGCATCTCACTGTGCGACCAAGAAGTTCGTCGAATTCGACGAGATCGTGAAAACACAGCGGACGTAAGAATGAGTGGGACATGTGTGATATGTGAAAAGGACGAGTCGAATCACTCTGTGTGTGCCTCTTTCTCTCTTTCTTTTTCTTTCTCTCCCTTTCGCAGATGGAACTGAAACATTAAACTTTATATTTCGAGGTACGCGCGAATTCAGAGGAAAAAGTATGTTTGCAACTTCGACTCGATAGAACGCGCCGAATTGAGCTCGGAACATGGAATCGAACTCGCGATAGAATGTAGATCACATCTATTATAGTAACTCTTTGGCCAATGGGATTAAAATTTCAGGTCATAATTAAAAAAAAAATAGATCGGTATCCTTGTAAATTATTCAGTCTTATCTCGTAACATGTTACAATGTAATAGCATACGGAATAAAAGAAAAATACTTATAAATATTCGGAATAAAAGAAAAATGAACTTATAAACATTCTTATTGTTTTTACAATCATTATTTAATCACAATCAATATTTAAACTTTCATCATAGGACATATTTAATAAATGCTTTTACAATCAATATTTAAACTTTCATTATAGGACATATTTAATAAATGCATACACATATTCTCTATACTGACTGTTTAAATATTTGTATTTAAAGATCAAATTAATAAGAATGTGTCCAGAGTTAAATACATGTCTAGGCACTGGTATTTTTTATTTCATACATTCTCTCTCTTTCTTGAGTTTATGTCGATGTGCCGAATATTTTCTTAAGATCTTGGCACAGTTGTTCGGTCATGTGCCTATAAAAGCATCGTTAATTCTTCGCACGACTCTTACTTGTTTAGATATTAAATGACGGCGGTATGCATTTTTCTTTTCAGACACAATGTCAAACACGGTGAAGAAAATAGGACCTTTGGTTGGCGTCATTGACGTTGGTACGCGAACTGTTCGCTTTGTGGTAAGATTATCTAGAGACGGTTGTCCGGATATTGTTATCGCGTTATCGCTATCATAATTTTCCATGTTTCGAAATGTTTACTGAAATTCGTTGGAATGTTCGTCATAATTTCGCGATTACTAGCGCGATAAGCAATCGAAAACGGAAAGATGTTATTAATGATGCGTATAATTAGTTGTAGTTTAGCTACAAGGAGCATGACTACAAGGACGCTTGGCTGTGTTCTAATTATTGTTTATACGAGGCAATAAACATAAACTACGATTATGACTATAATTAAGAACAGCTAATAACAATAAACTCTTCAGATTTCCGTAAGATACGGACTTCTGAAGTCTTCAGTTACAGTAAGAAAATTCAAGAATACAAGTGTATTATTAATTGCGTCTTTCATTTTAGAATAAGAAGTAACGCATTATTATTTCCAATCGTGAATATTATTCTCACACTTCCGATCTATTGTAAGAAACAAAATAAAATAAAATTTGAAAAGTATATAAGATTTAAGATTTAAAAGAAATAAACGAAGTAAAACTATACTTGTACAGTCACTGTTTCAAATGAGAATTGCGTTTGCAGGTGTTCAATGCAAAGCACGTTGCGGAGGTCGCATCCCATCAGATCGACATTGAGCAAATCAGTCCACAAGAAGGATGGATGGAGCAGGATCCCAAGGAGATCCTTTTCGCGGTGAAAGCCTGCATCAAGGAGGTAATTCGCAAATTCGACGTGCTTGGAATGGAGATCAACGAGATCGTTACAGTAGGCATTACGAATCAAAGAGAAACTACAATAGCATGGGACGCGAGCACGGGTGATCCGCTCTACAATGCCATAGGTAAGTCGAGTCTCGTTTCAATAGATGCACGTTGTAATCTATTATTCAACGAAGAAAATTAATTTTATTTCGACAAGAAACTAACCAAAAGTAAGTGTTAAAATTTAAAAAGTTAAAAATTTTTAACCTTAAATTTAAAAAGTTAAAAATTTTTAACCTTTGACGTTTCGAAGAGTATACTCCGAGATATATTTGAAAATGAAGTAGAATTGTATTAATTATTACGTTTTTCGTGTATTCAGGTTATATCCGCAAATCTTGAGTTGCAATTGATTTCAGTGTGGTCTGACATCAGGACCGACTCGATCGTAGACCAAATCATAGCAAAGTTCCCGGACAAGAGCAAGAATCACCTGAAACCCCTATGCGGTTTGCCTGTGAGCCCGTATTTCTCTGCTTTGAAGATTCGTTGGCTGAAGGAACACGTACCGGCGGTGAGGAAGGCGATGCGCGAGAAACGATGTAAAGTTGGGACCGTGGATACGTGGGTGATTTGGGTGAGCGACAGAAACATTACAGAGAAAGGCAGCGAGGTGTAAACCGCTGGCTTTCTCTATTGCTCTTGCAAGCTCGGTGTATCAGTAGGGATTAACGTGTCGCTTGAGTAGACTTAATTAGCGTGTTAATTAATATCGTTTAAGTAACAACCGCTGATTGTCTGATTAATTCTTCGCATGTTTAATAACGTGTTCGTTATAATCTAAGTGCGAATGAGAGTATCACGAGTCTGGTATGTATTACGAGCGGGAATTATTTGATACTCGAGTTAATACCCGAGTTGCAAAATCAGTGTGCACATGTCGGTTATCGGTTTATCCTTTGATGCGTATCTCTATAACGAAAGGCAAATCCTGCGTCTTACAATGCAAGAGCAACCGACAAATGCAAACGACAAAATTATAATTGATAATTCATTGCAGAATTTAACGGGAGGTAAGGACGGTGGACTGTACATCACCGATGTAACGAACGCGTCGAGGACGATGTTAATGAATATAGAAACCCTCGCTTGGGATCCCACATTATGCAGATATTTCGACATTCCTATGCAGATACTGCCGGAGATCAGAAGCAGCTCTGAGATATACGGCAAAATCTCGTACGGTCCGTTGGCCGGCATTCCTATATCCGGTGTACGTAAGAATCCGTATTTTCGATGATGATGAAAAAAATAATGCACGTTTCTAATGGCATTTTTCTCTCTCTCTTTTAGATTCTAGGAAATCAACAATCGGCTTTGGTTGGGCAGAATTGCTTGAAGAAAGGACAAGCGAAAAATACGTACAGGAGTGGTTGCTTCCTGCTTTGTAATACCGGCCATACTGTAATTGTGCAATTTATATATATATTGTTTTTATACGAATGTATCCAGATATCCATGTCTGCCATTGTAAATTTTGTCGGCAGTTTGTCAGCAGAAATACAACAGGATCGGCTAGTGAAATATAATGACGGATGAACGGCAGAAACAGAGCAAGGTCTGTCGTTTCGTAACCATTTAAATGTATTTAAATAGAATATATTGCAAATCTTGTTTAGTCTTCCTGTCGTCAATCCGTTATCAAATTATGTCAGTAGATTTTGTCGACAGAACACGAGCTTAATGCGGACACAGATGACTATGAATTTGCTACAGTAGTTTGGTTGAATCTGCTGCCAATCTGCCGGCAAACTGTTAACATTTTGCTTATTCGGTGTATAAGAAATAAAATAATATTGTATTAGCATATTTTTTTCAGATAATCTGATTAATACCTTTTTTCAGAGAGTATATTCTTCTCACGGATTAGTTACGACCGTCGCGTATCAGTTAGGTCCGAACAGCCCAGCTGTTTATGCCTTGGAAGGTTCAATCGCGGTTGCGGGTGCCGCCATCAAGTGGTTACGGGACAACATGAAGCTCATCAAAGATGTGCACGAAAGTGAACATTTAGCGCAAAGTGTTTTCAGTACCGGGGACGTTTATTTCGTGCCAGCTTTCACGGGATTATACGCACCTTACTGGAGAAAGGATGCGAGGGGGTTAGTAACTTCGTAATAGCTTGATATCCAAATAGCTATATATAAGCACGCACTCTTTCTTATCTTCAGGAACATTTAATTTAATTTACGCATTGAAAAAATGTTTTATTTGATGGCAGAATGTAATACATTGATGATATAGATATGTAAGATTCACAAAACATTTTATAATCCTTCCTTCCCAGGATAATTTGTGGACTCACCGCATTTACTACAAAACAGCACATTATTAGGGCGTCTCTAGAAGCGGTCTGTTTTCAAACCAGGGATATTCTCGAAGCTATGTACAAAGATTGTGGATTTCCGTTAACGAAATTAAATACAGACGGAAAAATGTCGACTAATAATCTCCTTATGCAATTGCAGGCTGATTTATGCGGTGCACCAGTATGTAAGTATGCTAGATGTGTTGGAAATATATTTCAGATTTACAAGAAAGATGAAACATCTAATGTAGCACTATTTCATACGAGTTTATGTTACGTTTCTGGAAATTATTATTATCGAACTTGAATTTAAACGAATGCGCAGTTAGATCAACTATGCCCGACATCACGGCGTTAGGTGTAGCGATGGCTGCGGGACATGCCGAAGGAATAGATGTTTGGGAACTAGAAGGCGAGGATGTAGAAACAGTGCCAACTGATACTTTCCTACCGACCACCACACCGGAAGGTATAAACAAGTCATTCATTTAGGAAACGACAAGTTTCCAAAGTAAAAATAATTTGCAAGTCGCGTAACTATGTGCAAGCAGTTTTCTACATTGTTCAAAACGACACGTCGTGTCTCATTAATAACCTTTAAGAGCGGCTTAAATCTTTATGCTTTATTTTTCTGTAAATTCGAGCGACGTTTGTAGCATGATCTTTTTATCTTGTAGAGAGGGACGCGAGGTATAAGAAATGGAAAATGGCTGTGGAAAGAAGTCTCGGTTGGGCAGCAGTAAAGATGTCCGACCAAATGACAGGTAAATTTAAAACTATCGAACAATTGAAGCCTGAAATACCTGATGTGCCACTGTGTAAATATATTCGTTTATGTGTTTGTAAATAAAGTAATATGTGTACTTATAATTTATTTGTACATATGTGTGTGTGTGCGTTGTGTGTGTAAAATAGTTAGAATATGCTTACAATTGATATGAAAAGTAAATATAGAATTTACTAAAGGCAAACTTCAGGGTAAATAGAAAGGAGTTATGCTCAAGACAACTTTCTTTTTTTGTTGTTAACAACTTCCACATCTATTGTATTATGTGTTAGTATTTTGTAAATACTTCCTGGTGTGGTACTTTATTTCTTTTTGGTTTTCTTTTTGGCAATTTACAATTTCTTTATGGTTTCTTTCCTGTGATCTCTATGTTTATCTGATTATGTGTCTTATAACCTATAAATAAAAATTTATTTATATTCCTCCCCTCACCTATATTTCAATGTGATCTGGGTTGTTCATGTTTAAAATGTTATTATAAAAGCATGTGTTTACTTTTATATATGTATAGATGCTATTTTGCAATTAAAAATTTAAAAAAATATCCAGAAGAATCCGCATAAGTAAGTTTCACGTATGTACAGTATTTTAATTATATCAATCTACAGATAAAAATTACATCATACGTTATCAGAAAGGCCGAGTTCAATATTTTTGTAACTTCTTTCACATTATTCTTTTACAAATTTACAGAATTAATATTTCGTACCTGAATAATCGCATTTGCCAAGTATACACATTGCACATTGATAGTATCGTATTCGTCCAATACATTTTTCATCATTATGCATGTCACTCTCATCGCCTCCTAGTTTTACTTCATAACTCTTGTTGCGCAACCTGATACGCAATATTTACACGTTTTTATCGTTTGATGTTTCAGATGAACGGTACTGTATGCTGGCGTCCATTCCTGCCAGTTGGTTCCTAATGTCGAGCTTCATTTTATTACGGTTAAGTTATTACATGGCAAATCGGTGACACCAAGTTCACATTATCGAAACGCAGGTTGTTGTAGATGGAAGGTAGTTCTTAAAACCTGAAGAAAACTTAGCAAAATGTCTTATAAAACCAGCTCACGTACAACGAGACGAGAGCCTTGAAGGGTAACAAGTATTACAAAAAAGTACCCAGAGATAAAAAAAATGATATCAGCTTAAACATACTTCGCACATTTTAGCGTGTTTTATTGATATTATCTTCAGCAATCGTAGTCGAAGACGAACGTAGTCGTATATTATTGGCTATTGATTTGCAAGTTAAAAGATATTAAAAACGTCGTGTTGTATACATATTTATCTGGATAATTTTATCTAACTTTTCCGAAATAATGGTATTAAAAGGATATATTTCAGTTCAATACTTTGAACATTTCTCGTCATGTAAACACTGTTTCATTTTTAATCATTATTTATTGTAAAAGTCTCATGTGTACAATTTCAACTCATACACACACACACACACACACACACACACACACACACACTATGAAACGTGAAATAAATACTTTCTGTTTTATTTTGCGACTTTGCATGACACAAACTTACCCACCCTCTCTCGTTTCTTACAATTTAGAATAATTTTTACTCTACCATAGGCTATATATGTATATATTAATTGACGGCAACTACATCAATTAGTTTTTGAATTCGTAACTTTATAGCGCAAGTTGAGTATAAGATATAATTTCTACCCATACAGCACAAATGTCTAAAATACATCCCAGAGACATCCCAGAGAGACATCCCATTATCTCTAGAACGTCTCTGGGATATATTTCAGACATTTGGTGCTGTATAGGTATATACTATTTTTTATTTAAACATATATATTCTGCTTACGATCTCTAAAGGCCAGTTTCACAACCTCCAGTTAACTTAACTAACTAGTTATTCCAATGGATTTCACCAATCGAACTTGACATTAAGAAGAGTTAATCACAATTAATCAATCACTAATGGGATTTAACTGGTAGTTAAAATTAAATGGATGTTGTGGAACTTGGCTTAAGTCCGCACTTCACATCGATAATTAACTCGAACGATGTAAGGCCAAGTTCCAGTTAAACATCCGTTTAATTTTAACTACCGGTTAAGTTCCAATAGTAATTGGTTAATCCTGATTAACTCTTCTTAATGTCAAATGCAATTGGTCAAGGCCAATGGAATAACCAGCCAGTTAAGTTAATTGGAGGTTGTGGAATTTGGTCTAATGCCCGTTTTTACCAACTTTGGCCCAACCAGAAATAATTCGTTGATCAATGTCGAAACGATGGCGAATCGACGTCGATTTCACGATTTCGATGTCAATTCGACATCGTTTTGACATCGATCAACGAATCATTTCTCGCTAGGAGTTAACCGGCTGGTTATTTTAACGGTATTGATCAATCGCATTTCTTGTTAATCAGAATTGACAAGTGTGATTGGTCAATTCCGTTGGAATAACTAGCCGTTAAGTTAACCGAAGTTGATAGAAACGAGCATAAAAGGGATAAATTATTTTAGACACAACCGAGCAGGGTGATTTCTTTCATCGAACGCGCCACATTTGAATTGCGCGCCGGCCAGTCGTGCGCACGCGCGCCATTACCGTCGCGCGTGCGACGTACGACGCCACGGCGGCGGGTGCTCGCAACTGAACACAGCGAGCGAGCGAGCAGCCACCACGGCGGCACGCTCGTGCTCGACACCACTCGCACGGTTCGTGTCAGTGTCGTCGATTCGCCGTGAGTCGCGGAGCATCCGGCTGGGCTGTTTGTCGGCCGTCGCCTAGTGAGATAATAGGATGCGGTATCGCGCACGGTTCCGGTGCTACACCCCGTGTCCGCGGCTTCGTGGGTACGTTGTCGTGGCCGCGGCCGCGTCCCGCTGAGATTATGCGCGGTGTACCGATCTATCGCTCGAGTGTGTGTGCGGGTTAACCTTAAGTATAGCGACAGAGTGTTCTTTGCGCGCGCCCCAGGTAAGGTGAGGTGCAAATCAAGAAAGAGAGAAAGAGAGAGCGAGTAAGCGAGAGAGAGAAAGAGCTAGGGAGAGAAAGAGAGAGAGAGAGAGAGTGCACACGTAGGAAGAACAAAACGAGGAAGAGATCACGTATTACGTACGTACGCACGCACGCAAGCGAGTGAACGAGCAAGCGAGCGAGCGAGCGAGCGAGCACGCACGGTACGTCAAGATGTCGTCGTCGGGACACAGCAGTCGCACCCGCGCCGTCCACATCGGCTCGATCTTCCAGAAGCTGCACGGTCGCTTCGCCGACGCGATGACCCCGCCGAAACTGTCGACCGACAAGCGTATGTTGGACAAGACCTGGAAGTTGATGGACAAAGTGGTGAAGTTGTGCCAGCACCAGCGCATGAACTTGAAGAACTCACCGCCGTTCATCCTCGACATCCTGCCGGACACGTATCAGCGGCTGAGGCTGATCTACAGCAAGTACGAGGACCGGATGCAGGTGCTGCACAGTAACGAGCACTTCTGCGTGTTCATCAACAACCTGATGCGTAAGTGCAAGCAAGCGATCAAGCTGTTCAAGGAGGGCAAGGATAAGATGTTCGACGAGACGTCTCATTATCGCCGCAATCTCACCAAGCTCAGTCTAGTGTTCAGCCACATGCTGTCCGAGCTGAAGGCCATATTCCCGAACGGGATATTTGCCGGCGATCAGTTTCGCATCACCAAGGCCGATGCAGCTGAATTCTGGAAGGAGCGCTTCGGGAACAGGTGAGTGAGTGTGCGTGAGTGTGTATATGTGTGTGTATGTCTCGCTTCTGCTACATATCGTCACATATCGGGAGGTGATGTCTTTTTACGATACCTAATGTTCGTATTTTGAAAGCTTCCGTTGTGCTTTTCACGGAAGATTTTGCGACTTTTTCTGTTAGTCACCCAATGTTTTGGCAATCGAGCATTCTGGCGCTCGAGATCGTCAGACGGTCCTCGAATAAAGCTTGTGAAAGAAACGACGCGAAAAATGATGAAAAACACAGCTGAAAGAATTGTTTACTTCGCGGAGGAATCATATGAATCTTATGAGAATCTTGTCAACACGGGATTGATGAATGGTCTTCGATGACTAACGTGTATCATTGACAACTTCATCTCTCTGTGATATTCTTTAAATTGAAAATATTGTAAATGCTCGTACTAGTTAGTTCTTAGTCCAGATCTACAATGTACTCTTTACTTCTTTATTTCATTCTTCTTATCTCTTTCCGACTTAAACCAGCAAAAGATAGAGAATAAGCAACAGGAAGCAAAGAGCGCATTATAATGCAAGCTTTAGAATAAAAAAATCCGTGATTACACTGATCAAAGTTAAAAAAAATTCCAATATCTCTGGATTAGAATTTAAATATCATTCTTTCATCCTAATTTCACGAACATTATCGTCTTTCATGTAACGTCCGACTCCGAGAAACCTAAAAGCTTCCACTAAATTCATTCACAAGTTACATCAGACTTGAAGAAATGTCTATTGGCTTTCGTGGGAATTCTGAAATTACCAGGTTTCCTGGAAAATCTGGCGTCGGGGTCTCGTCGCGGATACGAACTTCCGTCTTAATATCTTATAAGCATTGTCAATTTTCATGTAAATTTAAAGATCGTAGGATAAAATTGTTCGTGACTTCGTCACATCTCCTGCCGAACTTCGAAGATGGTAGTAGCCGCAGTGGTTCATCGACTTACAGCTTTAAAAGTTACGAAGACCGAGATTCACTTCCGCTTGGACGCTTCCGCGTAACTTTCAAGCTCGAGAGAAACATAGATTTAATTTCACTTGACTCGATAGAACAGATCTAATTCTGACGCGTTATATTACGTGTGGGCAGGTTTTCTGATACACACATCCTGTGTACTCCATTATGACAAATTTATTGACGGGACGACGACGTCGACGACGATGACGACACTAACTACGACTGCACTACACTTTCGTAACAGCGACCGATCAGGAGCGGAAGCGCCGCGATATCTCGCGCCAAGTAAATATATTCACCAATGAAAAAAGAAAATATTATATTATTACACGTATATTATCGCGCGCTGAGTCCCCTCTCACCCTCTTTTTTTTTTCTCTTCGCACTTCTCTACTTGTTCTTATTTTTTCTCCCCTTTTCTCGGCATCCCATTTCCGACAGACATGTCCGCAGGACACCTGTCCGCCCACGTAGCCGTGGTACTCCTCGGACAGCGTGTATGCGTAAAAACGAATGATAAAGGCGCGTAAAGTATAGCTCGCACGTGCGCACACCTAACCTAAAATCGTGTATGAAAGAGAAGAGAAGAGGGAGAGGGGCACAGTGAAGATATGAGGAGTGTAGAGAGAGAGAGAGAGACAGAGCAAAAGAGAGCGCCGCGTCAGCGAATGAACGAGCGGACGAGAGAGCGAGAGAGACGACACCGGACGTCTATCGTTGATATTGACATTATTATCGTGCACCGAAAAGCGGGACGCGTCGGCTCGTGTGCAAATGTGGGCTCTATAGAGAATGCGTTTTATCGACCGGAAGCCGGGCGGCGCGTTCGCCTGCACGTGCGGCGCGCAAGGTGGTAGCGCGTCGAGAATTCGCGCTCGCGCTCGCAAGAAAGAGAATTTATCCCGTCTCGAAAACACGGGACTCGGTTTCTTTCAGTCAGACCTACGCCACGCGTCCCGCGTTAAAAATAAGACAGGTACGTTCGCGCCCAAAGTTCGGCGGAGCCGAATGAAAAGGGAGAAAAAGCGCGCGCGCGCGCGCGCGTGTGTGTGTGTGTGTGTGTGTGAGAGAAAAAGAGGGGGCGTACAGGAAGCGCAGCGATAGAGAACGGTATCTAGAATAGAAGCAACGTTCTAAACGAGCTAAATTGGACTCCGATAGCAAACACCGCGCTCGAATGGATCGAACTGAATCGAGTAGATCACTCTGCGAATAGTAAATAGTTGTCATTAAATAGAATAGTGACGTAATTCGGGATCGTTTTGGTTTATTCACGCGGATATTCCATTGTGTCGAATTTGTTCAATGGACTCGTCATGATCTCAGGATCTTTCCTCTCTTAGCACAGATATCGAAATGTTATCGCACTCGACAATTTCGCCATTTTGCCAATGTTATCTTTATCTGTGACAGACAGGTAAAAGTAAATCGCCAGAATATTTTTCTCGAGACTTCATTGAGCTTCTCTTATTCTCGACTATTCGTAATTTGAGTATTTTTATCGTCTTGACGTTCTTGTCATTTGGAAACAATTAAATTTACATAGAGATAACTCTCTCGTTCGAGTTCATTCTAGTGGAAGAGAGATCCTCGATTAAAATTGTTTAAATATTAAAGTTGGTGCAAAGAGTTTATCATTCTTCTATCTTCAAATTTCAGAAGTTTAGATATCAAAAGGGAAACGAAAAGTCTCCATTAGTTATCGACAAAAATATCGAGTCATGTTGTTAATTTTATTCGTCAAAATTATTGATTTTTCGAGATTGGATAATTCTATTTCTTTTAATTTTATTTGACTATCGTCTGAATATTATAAGGTCGGTGCAAAGGACTTGCCACTCTTCTATCAAATCTCGCGGGAAGTTTGGACATCAAAAGGAAAACAGGAAATCCTTACAGAATGCCCGCAAAAATAATGAGTTGCTCATTTTATTCGTCAAAATCGTCATTGAAATTCGAATACTCAATTCGCGACACACGCGACGAATCCTCTGAGCCAACCGACAAATCATTAACAAAACACCCACGGCGCGGATTACACAACAGCACGGTCACGTGTAATAGTCATCTCCGTGCGAGTATCTCGGTGTCGGTGCACCTACGAGGAGCCGAAAGGAGGCGAGCCGCCGCGCTCTGACGTCAATCGCGTGTGCTTGACCCGCGACGTCGCGATTTAATGCATTCGGCGGTAATAAACGGAGAATGCTCTATCCGGTTGAACTCGCATTTGCCCGTCGCCGACAAACTGTCGTCGCACTGACACACAAACACACAGACACGCACGCACGCACGCGTTGCAATGACAAAAGCTTGCTCCCGGTCGTCGGTCGCGCGTCACGTCGTTGTCGCGCTGAAACGGTAAACGCACTCTCGGCAACTCGGCGTGTGTACACACATACGGAACGCGCGCGGTGCGTATGGTAGATATCGCTGCATTAGCATAAAACAACTTCCGGTGTACGATTCCGTTCTCGCGTCGCTCCGAACCGACTCGACGATGCGCGCTCGCGTATTGCTATTGTCAGTACTCGAGCGAATCGCCGTTAGTGACCGTCTACAATGCCTCCTTGTCCACAACCTTGCTTTAATCTTTAAGGCGTAATAAATTGACCAACCACAGTCGATTATTTTAAAAATAATCAACTGTGGTTGGTCAATTTTTTGCGACGTAAGAATTAAAGCAATGTTGTGGACAAGGGGTAAGTGGAGTGAGCTTGGAGTAAGAGTAGGAGTGAGACATAAAAATAATTTATTCCGCTTACGCCTGTACTCCAGCTCCCTTACGTCGAAAGCCTTTCTGTCAAATAAATACTTCCGGCGTAATGGAGCAAAAGTTTAGATGTATATGTATACACGCAAAAAAAAACTAGCTTCCAGAGCCGTAAAAAATAGCCGCGGCAGATAAGATGTGTCACTGAAATAGGGATAGCTAATGTCTAGTGATACTAGCTAAATTTATTCGCTGTTTAAACTTAGGCGCTACAGCGAGAAATATTAGCTGCTAGAAACAAATGACTATAACAAATGATTGTAGCTGTGCGGCAAACTTCTTTAATATATGCATATACGATAAGAAATTTAGGAATAACTGTTATTTTCTTAATTACTTGAAATAATGTGCATTTTTAATATCATCTAATATATTTATATTTCATAGCATTTTAGCTGTCATAGCCAATTCTTAGCAGTGACAGCTCAACGATTAGCCTTTTGACTAAGTTTCAATCAGCTATTTTAGCTGATATTACTAAGTCATTTTTTTGCGTGTATATCGAAAAAAAGATTTGATAATAGCCATCAAGCCTGGGTAATAGTTTAGTTACCAGATGCTTTAGTGAAATAGTTTCTACTAGTAAATATAATCAAAAAAATTTAAATTGAATAATTAAAACGTTAACAAATAATCTTAGCAAGACTGGTAATGTCTGTTGCCAAAGCTTGGTATCTATTGCTAAGACTTGGTGACTGTTATTCATTTATATGATTCGTATCATAAAACAATTTGTTAAATAAAACCATATTGTTTAGTAATACTTATTATATTATGTGATAAATATATGGAGTGTGACCAGATATTTTGGCAATAATCGCACTATTTAGTAATTATTACCAAATTTGATATTCAACATTTGCTTGGCTCAACTAAATAAAGAATTTATTTTACTAATCATTTTGTAATTATTATCAGATGGTTGATAACTATTATTATATTTGATACTAATTACATATATTAAATAAATTAATAAATGCTCAATTATATGCATTTGTTAGCAAGACTTTTTTTGTGTATAAGTAAAATAAATTAGTTTTATTTTTACTCCTATTCTTATTTCATACGTTAAGCTTATTCTACGCATTGTAAACGAGCCTTTACACATTGTGTGTGACCACCGTCGTCGTCGCCAATCGACGTTTGTGTTGTGTCGTCGTCGTCGTTGTTATTACACTATCTGCATACGGATATCCCAAGATAAGTAAGGGAGTCGCATATGAGAACGAGCTCCCTCACGTACACATACGCATGACCGGGCGTCAGAATGTTTCCGCGAACGTGAAACATCGTGCACCACGTCACGCCGCAATTTTTCCTCGATAAAACCCGTCGTCCTGGCCTTTTTCGGAGGAACGACGCGCACCTCAGTTGTAATAATTGCGAGTCGCGAACTATCGTTTGAAAAGGGACGGATGTTCAGCGACTCCAGAGTGAAATTCGATACGAACGAAATCTCGCGGGCGGATCTTTTGATGCGAGGGACTAAAAATACCAACGGGGAATTAATTGTAAAGCGACTGATCAAAGAAAGGCTGAGAGAAGAGGCTTATTGATACGATAAATGGTAATGAATGGTAATAAGTGATGAATGGTAATAAGTGTGCATCGAACTCTGTTGATCCGATATAATAAGTCGGTCAACGAGAGAGGTAAGTATCTGCTAGGCCTTTTAAATCCCACGAATTTAGGTAATATCATCGGCAAGTTTCGTGCATGAACCTACTACAGTCTTACTGGCAGTCTTACTGACAGTTTCGATTGTCATTCTCTATCACTGTAGCAAATCGTGACTCCGTTCATCGCCAGTTATCTCCGTATCGGCATGATCGCGTCCTTGATCGGCGATTTATCGCTTGATATCTTAAACATGAATTGAAATATTTTTATGAATTCTGAATGTACTTGTGTGTTGCGCGATCTGCGCGCTCGAGCTGCGAATTCGTCCCAGAGCGCTGAGCAAATAACGTTTGTAATCTTTTCAGGGATATTGCTGACACGTGTGCGTACATTCAGATACGTTAAATTTTCCTTGCTAAATTCAAACTTCGTCGAACGAGATTTCGCGGACATTGCTGCGAATGAATATTCACAATAAAAAAATTTCCGCAACAAGGAAATGGAGAATTTCGTCGAAGAGAAATCATCAGGCAAACATTTCGATCACTTTAAAATGTGCACACTAAAATGCCCGGGAACTACAACTCCCTTTGGATGCCAGAAAGAGTTATTTTGATTCTTTGCGATTCTAACATCTTAAAATTCTCTCTGTTCTTCATTATTCGTATCAGTAACTTCTGAACATTTTAAGAATATAATTAAATGTCACAAGATATTTTTTCTTTAAACTACGAGAGAGAGAAACAGAAATAATGGCAACAGGAGTCAAAATGGAATCTAGACATTCTAATGTTAACCCGTCATTGGAAAAGTGGAACCTAGTGGGTTTTTTTCCTTCTTTTTTTGGTTGTATATTTTTAATAATTTCTCAAACCAATTTCTCATGATTATATTTTAATGATTTTATTTTATAAATCTATTTTTAATAATTTCTCAAACCAATCTCTCATGATTCTAGAATATTGAGATTTAATAACACAGCTAGCAGAAAAAACATTCTTAAGATACTGCAAATATTTAAAAGGAACGAAATGGAATGCGTGGGATCTCAGATCTCACCTTTCCGATCACGGGTTAAGATCGAATAAGTTTCTTCTGATTTGATTGAATTTGTTCCTGAGGAGGTTGATAGTGAAATATATTCGCACTGTCGGTGATCTCGCGTGCGGATTAGCCGGCGATTCCGATGAAGCGTCACCACACCTTCGCGAGACTCCGCTTCCGGTATACGTGCGCGCGCTACATCCGGCGACCTTGCGACCGCCCGCGCGAATCGTCCCCGATACCAGTATTCAGTATCGACCGTTATCATCGCGGACGCGCTCTTTCAGTATTAATGGGAAAATGTCGGGCAACGCGTGCGGCTTCGTCTCACTTCACCTCGCCTCGAGTCAAGTCGAGTCGCGTCGCGGCCGCGTGGCGTGGCGACGACTTATGTGTCGACCGGTATAAATAAACGGCGAGCGGGACGAGTCAATTCATGAATGACTGCCTGCCTGGCCGCGGCGCAACGCAACGAGACTCGACGCGCCGCGCACGTCACGTATTTCGTGCACGCGCTCGCGACGCGACGGAACGCCAAACCGCGCGAGTGTGTGCTCGACGTTTCTTCGTTCGCGATCGCGAACTGTGTATGTGAGAGCTCCTCCTCCGACGTGTATAGCTTGTTGCTGATGCCGTTATGACTTCATCCTGAAACTTGTCCCGATTCTCTCCACTTCGACAACTGTAATAAGTCACGATCATTTTTCAACGAAAAACACTCCTCACGTGAAATAATTGTTATTGTTGTTTGATGTAAAATTCATTCTCTACTGATACAAAATAATTATATTCGTCTTCATGTTCCTCCTTAGAAAAGGTAAATTTAAAAAGTTTATGCTATATTACATTGTTTATCCATTGTATGTTTATTTAGTATATTTAGTTCGCTGCATTCTAAATTTCTTGGAGAGGAATTTCGTTAAAAACGGATGAAAAGTGGCAGTATTTTCACTCTCGAAACGATAGTGAAAATATTGCCGCTCGAAATCGCAAGAGTGTCAGTGTTTCACTCGAGCTCAGAGTGGATTCTGACTTCATATGAATATCTCAATTGATCAGAGTGAATATATTCTTCTGACGGTGAAGCATATCGGGTTCGCTCTTGAATTTTGAGTTGAAACATTCACTGCACCATTTAGACTGAAGAATTCACTCTGTATGAGTGGGAAATCACTTAAATTTCAGTGATTCGCAGTACTCATTCTACTTTAAAATAAATAAATTAATACTTAAAATAAATAAATTAATACTTAATAAAATCTTATTCCAAGGAATTGAAAGATCCTTTGTTATAACCCAGATAATTGATTATCATACCGAGAGAAAAAATGTTTGGTATTTATAACTATAATCATATAACGATTACTATTACTATAAATTACCAAGAAAACTATATCTTTTTATTAAATTCTATTTTAGTGTTAGCGATGATAACCTTACATATGCATGTCACTATTGCCATTTTCGTGCTAGAACAATAAAAAATATCGATTGTCGCCAGAAGTAATCATAATTTTGGTTGGATTAATCATTTTTTGCTGTTAGTGTAGGTTGAGCGAGTGAGTTTTCGTGCAGATTTCATTTAGGGCTGGTTTCACCAACTCCGGTTGCGGTCAAAATCTGACCGACGGTGTCAAGGTTTCAATTGATGGACATGAGTACTTTGCATTCTTATCCATTAGAATTTTCAGTTGAAATCTATGTCAGCTTTGAAATCGGCCCTTAGTCGCAAATCCTTGAAGATGTCGGCGAAATTCGAGACGTTATACGCAAATGACCGCGAGATCTGTTCTCACGAGTTTCGCGCCGCACGCATCGTGCGTACATCCGACGAGGATCGCGATTAAAATGACGGGAGCCAAGCTTTCGAGCTTGTCGCGGCGCTTCTTCAATTTCTTTGACGCGCGGAACGCCCGCGATGATGTTTCTCGCTCCCGGAGAACACGACTCGGCGTTTCGCACACACATAGGATGCGGACGATTGCAGCGCGATTAGCGTGTGGCGAGCCGCCTCGATTACGCCGATGCGCGAACCTTCAGTTTCCGGTCAAATGATCCGCGAACATCCGGTCTCCGCGCGTGCGTACACAATGCCGGCTCTTTTAAGCCGTGAGCAATGGAGCCCGTGACAGCGGAGTAACGAGCCGAGCGTGCGCCCTGATCGAAAGAGATTCTGTTCTGCCAGAAAAGTATCTTTCGCATCTGAATGAGCGAAACCTTCGGCCAACCGTTCGTTCAAGCGCGACACACGCTGAGAAGAAAAATGTCTGGTACTTGTAACTACGCTTTAAAAAATGCTGTTGTATCAGTAGAAATGCCAACATCACCGTAATTGGAATGTCTTCTTGATTCAATGCCATTGAAACTAATGCTTGAGTCCTCGAAATAATATATATTGGTTTTAATGGTATATTGTATTGTTGAATCGACAAAATTTATTTCAATTACGGCAATATTGACAATTTTTATTGATACATTTTTTTCCGTATATATAATTACAGAGAAATAATCATTATAAATTGTAGTCAAGAAAACTATTTTTTTAAATTTAATTCGACTGTAAGGATAAGAATATTATATACATGTTATTGCTATTATTTTCGTGTTAAGAAAACAAAAAATTGTGGTACCAAAACCAAAATGGAGGAAGGAGCCAAAGATAACTATAATTTTAAATTGGATTGACCAATTTTTTTCTTTCAACGCATCGATTGATTGTTTGAGTTCTAATGGAGAATGCGGCACAGCATATAAATCTCCTACGACGACAGATGGATTCAATTATTTAACGTGGATCGTGAAAACGTGCAACAAAAAATATTGTATATCAATTCCGTATGATAACATGCGTATTTAATTATTTTCTGCGGACCACGACAAAAAATGGCACAAATTTCTTACGACTCAATTCAATCTCAAATTAAATTATTTTATGCGAGGATGTTGTGTCGAGATAGAAAAAAATGACTGCAGTTTATTTCTATCGCCTGAAAAAGAAAATATAGAAAGAGAATGGAGAAAATCGAAACAAGTTCCAGGATAAAATACAACGATTGTATTAATTAATAAGAGATAAAGAATGGTCGTGCGCTTTTGATTGCTTTATATAATATTACACGAAGTTAATTGGCAGTTTTATCAGAGAGAATTCATCAATTTATCTCCCGAAATAACGTCGAGATCGCTTTCGCGCGAAAATGAAATTTTCGAGTAAAAATATCGCAGTTCGTCCGAGTTCGAGCGGCGGGAAATCGCGTTCACTCTGTGAATGAATTTCTAATTTCAGACGTCGCACAGTTAATAGGAGGAAACGCGCGCGATTTTTTCTAATAAAAAGCCTCTTCCTCTCCCTGCTATTTCCCCTCTCTCTCTCTCTCTCTCTCTCTCTCTCTCTCTCTCTCTCTCTGTGTGTGTGTGTATGTGTGTGTGTATGTGTATGTGTCTCTCTATCTTTCTCCTGCCTTCGTTATCCCTCCCCATCTCTCCCTTACTATTACTATTACTCGTTTACAGGGTGCGACATGAATGAAGCGCTGCGAGAAGCGGGGTTTCAAGCCGGTATAATAATCCCGGCGAGTTCAATCTCCCGTAACGGAAGAATTAGACGTTACACGTCGACTGCCGCGATTCTCTCCGCTCCTGTCATGAATAAACCGAGAGCGAGAGAGAGAGAGAGAGAGAGAGAGAGAGAGAGAGAGAGAGAGAGAGAGAGAGAGAGAGAGGGGAAAAGGGAGAGCGGACATCGTTTGACGCATCCGTAGCGTCGAAATTTGAGCTCGATCGATGTTACGTTACACCGCGGTCATACGATTCCTCCGGGCCGACGGGGAACACACGCGTGGGGTCGTGAGTGCACCGAAGAAAAATTAGCATCCACTTAAAACCAATATATCTAAATTAACAATGATTGTTAATTTACGTATAAACGAAACGTAGTTTCATCAAAAGAATCTTAAACTCTTGAATTTCGACAATGTTATCATTTTATTCGAATATCATAATTAGAAGTACAAAATGATTATTTTCATGACAATGTTTTCTTCAGTTAGAACATTTCAATTCACTAAATTTCACTAAACATTTTCAATTCAATAAATCTCTCGAATAATAGGAATATATTTTTCGCGAATGTACACATGTTGATCCAAGTAACTTATCCTAACGCTATGTAATATCTTATTTGAAGATTCGCATGCCGCAAAAGATACTTTCCAAACCAGGATGCTCCTTTTTTATGTGCATCAGTTCGCCCGTTCGATCGCACGTGTGCGTGCGGACGCACACGCCGCTCCTCGGCTCCTGCCATGCCGGTCACGTGGTCGTGCAACACATACGTCGACATGCGACGTCGTTGAAAGGCGGCCGGCCGGCCGGCTGACCAACCGACCGACCAGCCGACTAGTCGACTAGTCGACCCTCCCTCCTCCCCGTCGTCGCGCGGCTGCTGAGTTAAAACTCACATCCGCACGTGAGTCGAAGCGGAAGGAAGGGGACGTGACGTCGCGATTAAGGCGAATTAAACGGGCGAATTGCATGAATCGGCGAACGAGCTCGCCGAGAGCGAGGAGTCGCTCGACACACGGCGTGAGGTTGTTGCCTAAGGTTGCCCGAGCGCGTCGGAAGTGTCGCGCCGACCTGGCCGCGACGCTCTCGTCGCGGACTTTGGTCCGCTTCCGACACTTTCGCGACGCCGGGATTTTTATTTATAGAGGGGAAGACCCTTCCCCTCTCCCCGGCGTACCGCGGGGAGTTCGGTTTTGCGGACCGTCGACGATGTCCTGGGCAAGCGTTTGGAACATATTCGGGTATTATCGATAAGTCCTGCCAGGCGTGTTCTTTTTCGCTTTGGTCGATATGACACACGTTAACGCGACACAGTCGCGAGTATTCTCGACTTGGAATTTAATCAGACACTTTTTCGATAATTGTCGAAAGTTTTAAAGCCGCCGAATGTTGGGGTGCACATTACGCGGTTAAATAACAAGTTTATCGTTCAGATGAGGAGGACACAAATGACACATACGCACAGGCAATCCACTGACGCAGAAAGGTCGAACGATTGTTTTAAATCGCTCTTTAACATCGTAATGAGGTTTCCAGCAACGTAATTAAAGTTCAGCCGGCTGTGTCTCAGGTCAATTCCGGCGAGACGCTGATACTCCAATTACGCTTCGCGATGAGCGCACGAGTTGTTTCCGTCGCGGGTGTAACAATGAGACATCCTCTCAAAACCTCTTCGCCTAGTGATTTTAAGTTGCGGCGCCCATCCGAGATGAATTCGCACGTACGACTGACGCGAGGGATGCATTGTTAAAACAACCGCGAACGAGCGCGACGACATTTACATCCGACAGACGGAAATGTCAGCGCGGAAATATCCCCCGCAGAGAGCGAGGAAAGTCCCGTTCGATGAAATACCGATAATGCAGTTTTTAAACGGGGGCATCGTCGTCGTCGTCGTCGAGGAGAAGCTCTCTCTCTCTCATTCTCTCGCGTTGAAGGTTCACGCGAGCATGCAGAACCTTTTGAACGAACGCAGCATCCTTGAAACGTAATTCCAGCCGTTCCACTGACATTTTCCGCGGATGTATTTTTACTACAGATTACGTAATTGTGTGTGTGTATATGTGTGTGGATCTGGCCAGCCAACAGATCTTACGCGAAAGGGATGATGATGCCGTCAATATCGTCGTCGCTGTCGGGGAAGCTCGCGCACATCCGCGTGGGCGGGAAAGGGTTAAAGTTGAAATTAGACGCCTTTGGCTGCTGAACTTTGCTGATCATTCGCATGATCATTCGCATGAGGCAATATGTGACGTTCCTGGAACCAGGTGCGTCCTCCGCGTAGCGAAGCGTGACGCTCCGCTAATGTTGACACTGTCAACATTAGCCCTTAAAGGGAATCACCAGTGAGAATTTAAAGGACGATTTCACTTCGTTGCTGCTGCAACTACGGCGTAGCTCGCTCTCGACTGAACAATCAGAACAATTAGGCAAACAACGAGCGATGCGAGGGAGATTTCGCAGGAGGGCGGCAGAATCTCGTTCCTCGCTTTCGTGCAGGCTGTGTTGGATCTCCTCGAGATTAAGATCGCTGAATTCCTCCTTTCTACCTTCTCGAAGTAATAACTGGGGGAGAAGCTGCATTTTATTTAGAAATGAGATATACTCTGCAGCGAATTTCGTCCTATCTCGCATGCAGAACTCGGATGTTCTACGAAAGATCGCCGACAATCGAAAGAAAACCTGCTTTTTATTTAGCAGTGGGATATATTGCAGCGCGAATTTCTCTCCATCTCGTATTTAGAGCTGGAATGCTCCACGAGAGACGGCTGCTGAGAAAGGAAAGTCAATATGAATTTATTCCGCGGAATTCCGAGTCTCATAAGTTTCTGAAATTAGCGTAGTCATCTTGAAATTTGCCAAACTCCCTCTTCCTCTCAGTAATTCTGCTGACATTCTTTATCGAGTGTTCAATGAAAGAGGCAAAGAAGTCCCTTCACATAAAGGTTGCGCATAATTAGAATTCGAACTGAAGATTATAAAGTAGTTTTCTCTTTGGTTCGCGGCACACTGACACATTTCGGAGTGACGCAAGGACGCTGGGGATTGAAAAGGATGAAGGATAGCCCGATGATCCCGATTCATGATTAAAGAGAAGACTCTCGTCATTGATATTTATCGACAGCGTATTTATAGCAAAATTGCGGCTACTGGATGCCCCCTCTCGATACCCTATAAACTTTTATTTAAACCGTCTTTTTCTAAAATCAATACTTTGAGCGAAATTAATCCGCCACGCTTTACGGGCCTCACCCTGTACACGGGCTCGGCCGGTCGGTCTTGCTCGCAGTTTCTCAACCTTCAAAGGTCTCCACCGATGACATATCGGGACTAGCGCTCAGCCGTATTTCCCATAAATGCACGGAACCTTTTCCTATCTCCGTGTATAAGCCAAGCGTTGACGTCCCATGATCTCGTTTATGTGCCCCTATAATAGGCAGGCGGATCACCGGTGTATCTTGTGTGTGAGAATATTTGTAGCCGCGGATTTGTGTCGAGCAGCCGGAATATCCAGCGAGAATATTATTAGAATATCTAGCAAGAATATTATTAGAGATATACGCCTAACATATCAGTTGAGCAGCTATTATTTTGTTATTTTATCATTTCGTTTTTACTTTGCTATTATTTTGTTACTTGTGTGTATTTTTTTCTTTATTGATAAAATATTGTATCTCAAAATTGTTGCACTACACATGTAGGAGATTGATTGCGCGAAATTGAGCACACTCGTGGACGAAGCTGCACACCGAATACGCGTGATCACTTCGTGAGAAGATCGTATTGTGCATCCGTTTAATGCGACAAGTTTGAGTATCGTCGAGCATGTGAATGGCTTATAAATAGCTCCAAAATGCCACGGCGCTTTCCCCGCGGCAAAAATCCCTCGTACGCGCGTTACACTCGAAGTGAACATCTCGAAATCTTTTTTAGATCGCTCGCGACGAAAGTCTTCCCGTGAAGATCATGTCGTATGGCTGCGTGTTGGAACGTTTAAATATCATAATACGAACACCTTTCAATAATTTTTCGAGAGAAATTTATTCTTCATAGAAACGCGAAATAATCGCCTCTTTCGACGGAGACATCTCCGCACGAGTTAATCTGTCGGCAAAAGTTTGATTGAAGTTCTGTTTTCGCTTTTTTGTCTTTTTTTCTCGCAAATTATGGAACGTAGCGCATCACAGTCAAGATGAAATGTTTGAGGGAAAAGTCACGTTTTTCACGTTCAATTTCTATGAGCGAAATTATTGCCTCGAAAGTCTCCCTGCGAAGATCATGTATCAATGACAGCAGTGCGTTGTCATTGCAAATTTTAAATATCATGATAACTGACATCTTCCAATAATTTCAAGAGAAATCGATTCCTCACGGACATAAGAAATAATCATCTTTCCCGACGGAAACAATATTTCCTCGCGGATTAATTTGACGACAGAAGTTTGAGGTTCTGTTTTCGCTTTTCTTTTTCTTTCTTTTTTATTCGCAAATTATGGAACGTGTTACGGCAGAGGTGAAATACTTGGGAGGAAAAAAGTCGCGTTTTCCTTCTCCGATTGCTCTGAGGCCGAAATTATTGCCCTTGCGGCGGATGAAACGTCACGTTGGAAGAGACGACGTTGGAAAAGCGGCGTTCTATGAATGGAGGCGAGCCTCGGATCAGTCGGCAAGCAAGGCCGACTAATTATAGCGTTAGTATCTCTCAACTTCGTTTTGTACATTAACCATGCACCGGCCACATACACACACACATACACACATAGCGATAGACACGTATATGCGCGCACGCGCGCGAGCCCGACCACACGCGTGTACATTATGGAACGTTTAGTGTCGAGATTATGGTCCGACGATGGAGGACATGACCCATTTTGATCGTCGTCGTCGTCGTCATCGTCGGCAAACGCGTCGCGGGGATGCGAATTCAGGACGGCGTACGTGCGTCACGTTTACCCTTGTCCTGCTGTCGACACCTGGCATCTCGTACAACGTCCGCCGACAAATTACGCAGAGAAGCGAACTTACGCGCGATCCCCGAGCTTTATTGAACAAATAAGTCAGATACCAGAGCGGGATCGCCCGCGAGCTAAGCTAAAACGTATACGCGTCGTTAATTCCGCGAGATTAAACAGATCGAGTGTTGAGAAACGATTTTTTCATGTACAAACTGAGAGAAAACAATATTTAAGAAATAAAAATATGATAACATATTCACTTATATATAAAATATTTTTTTAATAAGAAAATACGTTTCTTCAAAGTCATAAGAGCAATTGTTTATTGTATTTAAATAAGAAAAATTTATATGCAAGTTAAGTGAATGTGTTATTAGCACCCATTGCGAATAAATATTTTGTATTTCTTTAGATATTTTTTCTCTCAGTCTGTATTTCTTTGGATTCTTCAACATTTCTGACACATTGGGATGAACGGAATGCGTCAATCGAAGTTGAGGCTTTTAGAAACACAGGATTTGTCTAAATTTTCAAAACGGTGATTCAATATCTCAGTCGGGAAGTTCGCTTCGCGAAAGAACTTCAATGTTTTATCATGTTTAATTCCTGGGCTATCTAGATATTTCGATTGTATAAGAAAAAAGAGAATTTAACGATAAAAAATTGAGTTTAAATATCGGCTGAGAGATGTAACACCGAAAGCGTGACCTCTCTCTACATTGAGAGATAGCGGACCGCTACAATTTGTCATACTCTGTTAACGAAATGGACTTAGGAAGGGATCGGCAAACTGTGGCGACAAAGTAGTCATCTCTTGAAATTGAAATACGAGAGATATTTTTACATAACGCGTGTCCCTGTTGCGACAATCCAATGGCGAATTATTCCGTGCTCCATAGTGTGCGAAGGCGCGGGAAAACACTTAGGAAGGTACAATTAAACTAAAAGTGTAACTCGCTGGTGACACCGTAAACAGACAAGGTCGCGAGCAAACGTAAACGCCGCGTGAAAGTGACCGCGTCACTAATTATCACGATGAAAGAGAGTGGGCGTGTGTACGCGCGAGTGAAATTACATTCATAGGTCGTACTATTGTGGAAGTTGAGCAAACGCGCCGACAACGTCCGCCAGGATGCGTCAGCTCCAAGTTTCCGAATAACTAATTGATAGTAATTCTCTGCGTCTCTCAAGCGCACATCCTTTAGTCGAATTAAAATGAAAATATCCATTTAGCTCGCTGAGATGCGCTCCAATTTTCAATGTTATTCAGCATATCTTAATTTGTGACGAGTGACGATGTGTGTGTGTGTGTGTGTGTGTGTGTGTATAGTTCGTTAAATAGTAAAGGCCCTTGCACAATGCCAGGCTACAGGCAATAGAAATAAATATTTGCCAATAAGAACAGGGAATAGAAATAATTTACCAATTCGAATTCCTATTCCTATTGCCTGTTGCCTGGCATTCTGCAAAGACCTTAATAGTGCTTTATACGTTCGCGAGATTTTACGAGGGTACATAGAAAGCTGCACGCCTAACAAATTAGTTGAGCAACTATTTTTTTGGTTATTTTTATCATTTAGTGTTTACTTTATCATTATTTTCTATTTTTTGTATTTATTAATATCGAAATATTATTGCACTATATAATATATAAAAGATTGATTATGCGAAATTGAGCACACTTGCGGACGAAGCTGTACGCCGAATAAGCGTGATCTTTAGGCGAGAGAATCGTATTGTGTTGACGATAATGTATGGACTCTAAATCCGGAAATAATATGAACGTGAGCCAATGATTATTCTGTGTCATGAGAACAAAGCAAGCACGAGTGGCGCTCCAATTTCCTCGTGCGATCTCAATAGAGACATCGCGTGTGAGACTCGTTATACTTCTACAAATTCTCTTTCCCGAAATCTTGCCCGCAATGCGCGGAGGATTGTATATGGGATCTTGTACAAATGTACGTTCGATAAATGTACTTTTATTTTCTTCCTCTCTACATTATATTCGCACTAGGTAGCCCTGTGCTGTATGAGATATTTCTGGCTCGAGTGTAATTGTGTATATTAGCGCCTTTACGTAAACATGACGTATATACTACGTGTACGTAGCAAAAAATAGATAAATCGTAGTTGCGCAAGTACAGATCGTTATAATTATCGACATTAATTATTATAAGATGCAAAACAGAAAGAAATGCTGAAATCTTAATAACAATTACAATTGCTTGCATATGTGTGTGTATGTGAAACTGATAATACTTGATTTACTTTCATTGCGGATATATTTTCGACAGATTTTATGGACGTAGAACGAAACGTACTGACATATAATATTAATTTCAAGTTATTTAGGCGTTGCGGAATTGTATTGTGCGGTGTTATATCGAAAAAAGAAATTTTAAATATATTTTACCGTATATAAAATTCGAATACCGTTTGAAATATATTTCACTGTGAAAAAGAAAAGATTTTCACACTTTTAGTGAACGTTGAACAACTATTTTACACTATCGTTAGCCCATTTCGTTAAAACGCTACATTAACTTTTTTCAAAAAATGACATGGAACAGAAACTTCTTAAAAGTATTTTTCAAGAGAATCCTTTAGTTTGTGCGGATCCACGTTAGGACCGTGTCGTTCGACGACCTTGCCTTCTTTATCCACGATAAACTTGGTGAAGTTCCATTTTATGAAGTTACCCAGTAAACCACCTTGCTCCTTCTTCAAATACGACCAAAGCGGATGCGTCTTGTCGCCGTTCACATCTATTTTCTCGAACAAATCAAACTTTACCTGCAAAGATATCGTATGTGTGTTAGAGATAGATTTATTTGTTTATAGAGGAAGCAAAATCGTATTATGATACAAAGGGGAAATTACTTTCTGGCGGTCAGCGAAACTGCAAATCTCCTCGCTGCTTCCTGGCTCTTGCCCGTTGAACTGGTTGCAGGGAAACGCCAAAATTCGTAGTCCTGGAGAAAGAAAGAGAGAGAAAACTCATTTAAACAGATCCCTTTGTTGGAACAACTCGCGACATTTTACACCGCACGAATATTACCTTTGGATTCGGCGTACTCGTCATACAGTTCGTTTAGCTCTTTGTAATTGGTCGCTGTAAGACCGCACTTCGAAGCGACGTTCACGATTACGCACACGTGGCCTTTGTACCTGACCGACAACAGACGTTATTGCATTTTTGTGACAAATACGATATTCGAGATCTGACACGAGGCTGTACTCACTTGGACAAAGGGACTTCCTCGCCCTTGATGGAGTTGGCCGTAAAGTCGTAAATCGACGTAGCCGATTTGTAATCCTGATTCCCACTCATCGTTGCTGCAACTGTGCGAATTGCGATCGTTAGCATTGGCGGATGATCAAGGGACACGCCGTGGAGTGTCGCGGCTGGGAGGTAATTGATTTTGCAAGTCGCGCATGTCAATTCGATTATTATCGTTTAGCAACGAATTCGTGAATGGAATATCGTGCAGGAACATTTATTTCGCGATCCGTCGTTAATTCGTCTTCTACGTCTACGTCTACGTTAGTCAATGCAACCTGCAATTTTCAAAGAACAATAGCGAATTTCCCAAGCGCTTTGTAAGTTACTCAAGTAAACTAGAGACAAATAATCGCACTCAAACATCACAAACTTCGCGGAAAAGTGTTTAGCTCGAAGAGTCAGACGCGAGAATACTCCTGGCTTATTGTCTACGTTAAAAGAGTTGTGTATATTAATGCATGTGCACTGAGAGAAAAAATATCCGAAAGATAAGAAATATTTATTCGGTAGATACTGTTAACATATTTACTTAAATCTTTTTACTCAAATATAACAAATACTTTCGTGAGAAGCTAAAGTCTTGAGAAAATTTTAGGAAAATCTATATTTTTTTATATTTTCCGTATATTTTCTTTCATAAAAAAATATATTTTTCTATGAGAAATATTTTATATGTATATATTTTATATGTATATATTTTATATGTATATATTTTATATGAGAATTATTTTTCTATGAGAAATATTTTATATGTATATATTTTATATGTATGAGAAATATTTTATAAGTAAATATGTTATCAATACACACCTAATAAATATTTTTTTATTTCTCAGATATTTTTTCTATTACATAATATACGTGAGAATCGCCTTCGAAACACATTGCAGTTATTTTCAATCGTACAAACATAATAAGTGCGTTACGCGTAAATAACACTGAATAATCCTTGATACTTCGACGCTCTTAATTTCACAAATCATCGAAATGAAATACAAATGATGCGAATAAACTATTACGATGCGAGCGGAAAAAGGTGTCTGGAAAATTGCCCATCTCCTTATACTGTCTCCTCGAGTGCAATGTCGAGTACTCGGATATCTTATTTAGGAATGAACTGTTTGTGCATCGTGTTGATTATTAATCTACAAGCATTTTTATGCGGCACTTGTCATCATGCACAGAAATAATTGCGCATCGTTTCGACGGCGATCGATTATTTATAACAGCTTAACATTCATTGCTGACGGGGGTCAGAGGGGTGGATGGGTTATGTTGCGACAATCCTGAAATTACGTGCCTGCGAAATTTCGTACTATGTGCACGAGGCCGATGGGTAGGATGAATCTTAAAACGAGCATTTCCGGCGTACCGCGCGAATCCGCTCCTGGAACTGTCGATACAAGAGATAGTGTGCTATAGTGTGCTATAGTGTTCAAGCCTTATTCAAGTACGAAAACAACATGAAAAATTTACGGAGCTATCGAGCACGCCAGCCAGCTGGTCGTTTTTTTTCTTCCGCATGAATGTGTGTTATCGGTGTTCACGACGTTTTATAGAGCGTACGCGAGTCGAGACCTTTTATTATCGCGACTCGAGATAATAGTTTGGCGATTAAAACGACAGCCTATACAATTTTGGTTGTAAACGGCATGAAATATTTCGTTTCCCGGAACACACATACGAAGAAAGATTACAATTAATTATTATAACGAATTGTCGAAGCAGTTGGCTGTTGCGAAAGAAATCAACTTTATTGGTGTTATCAGAATTCACATATCGTGTGAGCGTCACGAGACGATTAACCAGAAGCGCTTGATTGTAGATAATTTAGCGGAAACATAGATTTGTTTCAAATGTATCGTGAAATTTAGGATTAAATATGTTGAGGATTATAATGGGAATCATAATCGCTCAAGTGCGACCGATTTTCGTTAATTTATAGACGCGCAAGCAAATCGCAAAACGATGAAACGGCTGTGCGCGGGTGGACTCGTGAATTGTCAATGAAACGTGATGATTGGCGATTTAGTGTCGCGCAATGTCATCGGATCTTGCGTAAATCGATGAGAGTGTCCGCGCTCGCACGAGTAAAAAACTGTTTCTAAGGTCAATTTTATACAATGCCGTGAAATTCTATATCTTTTAGACGGAGGAACGAAAACTGACGCAACTTTGTCTTTTTTGTGTATTTTGTTGATCTCATATTTCGTTTCCGGAAATTATTTCAAAGATTTTTGCTTATTTTGTTTTGACATGAGCGAATATGAATCAATTTAAAAAAATTGTTCACACTTATGATCGGAAGACATAACGTTCATAATTGTTATATTTTTCTCATAAAAACGTTGTGATTTTTCTTCATTTTTCATATTTATAAACGAAAAACAACATTTTTAATTGTTAGATTCTTTTCATAGAAACATTACAAATTTCACGTGCAATTAATTTCGTTTTAGCATGAATGATTATAAATTTCTCTTCATTCCTCACAATATCGATAGACACAACATTCTTAATGGTTAGATTTTTCTAATAGAAACTTTGTGATTCGCACGCTCGGATTGGACTTGGCGTACAATCGTTTACGAGTGATCTTCTTTCTGCCGGACGCTGTGCACGCTCGATGTCGGTTAATTAAAGCAACTCTGCTCAATGAATGCTGAAATATCGCGAGTGTATCGGCGTGACACGGCGCGCAGATTCTGCAATCGATAGCCATCTACCGTACACTGGCCCAACCTTGAGGAGATCGACCGTGAGATGTACGTGGTTACACGACATTTTCCCGAAATCTAGATGGAAAAATGTTGGTACCGACAAAAACCTCTAAGCAGTACAATTTTAATTTCTGCGGATTAGTGACAGTTTATTATTCGACACATACACACGCATATATCAAAATGACTCCGTAAAATTCATGGACTTGCTACTTCAATAGTGTCACTAATTCGCAGAAATTAGAATTGTTGCTTAGGGGTTTTTGTTGGTACCACCATTTTCCCATCTAGTTTTCGGGAAAATGTGTAACCGTGCAATCAAATGGTGCAAGGTCCGTTCTACGTTGCAAATGCTTCACAGCGTAAGTGGAGCAATACGATTGGTCCGCGGCTCAGAAGCATTCGCAGCGCTAAACGGACTTAACCCGATGTCGAACTGCGGAATATCTGAAGCATCGAATGTCCTCGCGTCATAGAATATCCCGTCGCGTCGGCATTCGCTCGCGTGTACTTCACACGTGTCTCGCGTGTTAACCAGCGGGAATAAAAGAATGACTTTACCTTGTTGAAACTTGGGCGTATGTAGCACGACGAAGACGCACCGCAAGAATGACACGAACGTTAGCAGTCGCTGTTTCACACTGACTAGTCACTCTACATACAAGATGGTTTTCATCGCGCATGTGCACTCCGTGATTATAACGGCGCTCCAATGGCGGATCGAGTCGTTTCGAAGCTTTAGGCGGAATGTTATTTGAAAGGCGTTTCTGTGAAATTGTACAAGGATATTTTTTACATCCGTTTAATTTTCACTACAAAACGTCATTGACGTTGGATCGAGAAGTCAATTCTGTGGAGTAGAAACTGAATTGAAAAATACTGTTATCGAATGTTTACATGATTTGTCTTAAGTGTTAATTAACTAATAACTAATACTATGCATTCACATGTGTGGAGATGTAATGTTATACGTATATGTTTGAAATGAAATAGTTAGAAATTCAATTAACGAATAAATTACAATATAATAGTATGTAAAAATTGTAAAGATTCAATATGCATCTAAACATACTCTACAAAGTAGATGTTTCCATGTTATGCGCAAAGAGCAATCTTTGACTTCTTGATGATTTCTTTTCCAGCACATTGGTACCATGGAAGGTGTTCAGACATGAATTGAATCAAGTCCATCCAATCAGTTCAGGACTGCAGGCGATGGCACTGAAATCGACGATAGATCTGACGTGCAATGACTACATCTCGAACTTTGAATTTGATGTATTTACGAGGTAAGTGTGCAAACGCAATTTTTTATTTACACTTGGAACTATTCAAATGACATATAACAATGTCTAGGTATAGCTTCCGGAATGGAATGACATATAACAATGACATATAACAATGTGTGTTCTAATAATACTGTGGTTTTTAAGATTGTTCCAACCATGGTCGACCCTCTTACGTAATTGGAAAATTCTGGCTGTGACACATCCTGGTTATGTGGCTTTCCTCACGTACGACGAGGTGAAGGCGCGGTTACAAAAATATTGTATTACCAAGCCCGGGAGTTACGTATTTCGATTAAGTTGCACGAGGCTGGGACAATGGGCAATTGGCTACGTCACGTCTGACGGTGATATTCTTCAAACGATACCACACAACAAGAGTCTATGCCAAGCGTTATTGGACGGTTACCGGGAAGGCTTGTGAGTATATTTCGGATAATAGAGCATATTAATTTGGCCGAGCATATCTCAAGATCCGAACGGGTCTTTTATTCCGTCACCGCGTTCTACTCATTCAGCATTTGAGGATACATGCGTAGAAATTGGTTTACAGCTACCTCTATCCGGACGGCAGAAATATAAATCCGGACCTGACGTATGCGGTGCAACCGACGCCGGAGGAGCACATCAAAGTGACAGCGGAGCAGTACGAATTATACTGCGAAATGGGTAGCACATTCCAACTGTGTAAAATCTGCGCCGAGCACGACAAGGACGTGAGGATAGAGCCTTGCGGTCACCTTCTCTGCACTCCATGCCTCACAGCTTGGCAGGTAGCAGTGCATAATCTCGTGCCAATATTTCGTAGATTTATCAGCGCGCGATCAATCGACTCGCACGAAAGATGTTTTCTCACGGTGATGCAATCTGACCAGTTGCACCAATGTTCTTATCTCGTCATGACGTACGATATAGTAACGCGCGTTCGTGAAATCACGTACATAGATCTATGCGTTTAACGTTAACGGACGTTTGATCTGGCTGTTTTGCAGGATTCCGAAGGACAGGGTTGTCCATTTTGTCGAGCTGAAATTAAAGGCACCGAGCAAATCGTCGTGGATCCGTTTGATCCGCGAAGAACACACAGACCCGGAGCGCATTCGGCGTCCGCTAGTAACGCATCGACCCCCACGCGGGATCTCGATCCTGACACCGAGGTATCCGACTAGGAATAGCCATCCACCTTCATTATTAAATGTGTTCTATGTATAACAACATCCCCGCAGTATGCCTCATTCTCAAGAATGCCTCATACATTTCACATGAGATCTCGCGTTTTGTTCTACGGTCGTATTGTACATGTCACGTCATTTTCGTAAGTCTATCGTCTCGATTATTGTGCTACACTTCGTGGCGGGTACGCGCGGTAGTCTTCTTCTTGTTTTCTTTTTTAGACATCTTTTTTAGGCGATATATCGAAGAAGCGTTAATCAGTTCCGAGAATTATCCTCGGGGAAATGTAAAGAAACAAACAAAAGGGACCAAATTGCACAGGGACGTAGATTGTTTATGGTTATGCAGAGTTCGTTGTCTCTTTCCATTTATGTGTTCACAAGATGTCGGATGTAGCATGCCGGCATAATGACGATTGTTCGACCATTAGCCGACTGATCAGCTGTCGCGCATTTTTATCTTTTTTTTTCAACTAACACGTTTGAGAGTTGTTAATGTTATTTGATTACGAATCTCATCGGTAATACGAAGGCTCTCAGGTAAGACTCGCTTCTCTTGCATTTCATTGGAAGCTATAAATCGGTGGCTTAATTGTATGGCCCATGGTCGCCGTGTCATTTCGACTACGTATACGCGGCCTCCGAGCAATTTTATCGTTACTGAATCCGCGCAATAATCCGATAAAGGACTTTTTGTTGGACTCGGACGCGTTTGTACAATGCGTTGATCTGTCAGCCGAACAATGTATTAGGCAATATTGATTCATCCATGAAAAAGAAAGAGGGTTTACTCACTAACGTCTCGCTAAGATATCAGTCTATTTCGGCTCATGAATCTCATAATGCATGTGCATATGCGTATTTAAAAGCGTTCCTCACTCTTTTCTTTTTTTTTTGAAGTATGTGCATACAAAAGATTCGATGCCTGAAGACTCTTACACGTATTTATTTATGCAGATGATTACATATGATTTATAGTCAATGACATGGAATAGCGTGGCTTATGTTGAAAACTAATCAACGCGAAGCGTACAAAGAGGAGAGCTCCGCAACTCCAAACGGAAAATTCCATCATACAACGCACTGTTGAGGCTGCATCTGTAACATTCACTTGCTCGATAGGTCGCAGAGACGAATAAGCACGATTTTGATAAAGCTGAAAGTATTTGCCGACTAAACGGAGACAGTTGTGCGATGAAATTAATTCGCGTTTATCTATACACGATCTACTTCACGATCTGATGCATTATTTAGACACACACCTGTAGCTGTGGACGTCGATATTGTCCCCGACTACTACGGTCTACTTTGAATTGCATATTCGTATTGTTCTTTCTATTATTATTTAACGACAAGATTCATTTAGACATTCGCTATCACATTCACATTTCCAGATTCACTGTGATAACGAATGACGATTTTATTGAGAATAAACAATGTGCTATGATCTGTATATCGAAATCGAGAAGGAACCAAGAGAGAAAGAGAGAGAGAGAGAGAGAGAGAGAGAGAGAGAGAGAGAGAGAGAGAGAGAGAGAGAGAGAGAGAGAGAGAGAGA
>NW_022639612.1:628668-649323 GCF_010583005.1 Odontomachus brunneus | reverse complement strand
AGAGAGAGAGAGAGAGAGAGAGAGAGAGAGAGAGAGAGAGAGAGAGAGAGAGAGAAAGACAGAGACTATATCAAACTGTTCTGTACAATTAAGAATCTAAAAATAGTTTTAAGCATTCACGAGATAAGAGGTCGAGATAGAAAGAAAGAAAAACAAAGGGAAAACGTGCGATAATCAAGCAAAGAGTAGCATGCACTTAGCACAGCGGATTCGAAGGGACTGTTCGCAAATCATTATGTACCCCGTCGGAATGTATTGTGTACCTGCTGGCGGTAGGCACGAATATGTAACGTCATGTTAATGTCACGACATCATTGACACGGGAATAACGTCGTTATCGTTAGCGATATCGTTTTCCCCGTTCTCCTACGTTAAAATATTAATTTATTATTTATTTCGTAATTTCGTCTCGAGGAAGAAAAAGAAGGAAAAAGAAAACGAGTTTCTCGATAGAGGGTTTTGATAGCACACACCTTGCGCTGAGTCTTAATATGCTGTGGTATTATACGTACGTTTTAATGCAAGAGACACCTGTAAAGTTTGTACGCATAATGCATGCACGTGCAACTAAACTTAATGCAGTGTAAGCAACGATTGATTCTTAGCACAATTATTGGCGTATCGTCGATTTACCTAATTTAGTCCTCGTAAGCTTTACACATACACACACATATATATATACACACAGATTCATATACACTGACATTTCAGATCGTAATACGCTCCGCGAAGGCGCCGTTTATACATATATATATACTCTGCATTAGTGAAACGAGATGAACACGCTCGAGTGTGCCCGCGACAGTTGCGTTCCGCGCGTTTTCAGCTGTTAGCGACATGTACGACGACAGATCGGCGCTCCGCTGATCGGAGCTTTTTATTACGTACGTGCGTCGCGTCGAACGGAGGGTATTTCACGCGAACGTAATTTTATTGTACGTTTGCCGAGTTAGCATACTATTCATTGTAAAATACTAGGGACTTCAGAGAGTAATACTTTTTTTTTTTAATAAAATTATATGATCATTACACTTTGAGAGTTGCACTCATGTGTGTATACAATACCCCTCTTGCTGGATTCTAGCTTTGCTCTACGATTCCGCATCGGTTGCTCCAGCAACAGGGAAACTCGAAACGAGAGAGAGAGAGAGAGAGAGAGAGAGAGAGAGAGAGAGAGAGAGAGAGAGAGAGAGAGAGAGAAAAAGAGAGGGAGGGAGAACCAAGGTGTTACCTCATTATATCGTTCGCATGATCGTTTACTTTTATTTCATAATGTTATCCACACACTGTGGGGCCACATTACTCTACCCGCTGCATGATCCAAACTAATCGGTAATGTACATATCATGCGATGGAAGGATGGTATAAGCCGTGCGTTTAAGCACCGATGTCGCAGGTAAGTGACAACATGCATTATGACCGTCTGCTTTTTTACGCTTTGTAATTATGCTCATATGTTAATCGTGACGTTACTCGCACTCGACTCGATCGGTGATTATACCGAACGAAGAATGACGAAAGACATCCAAGCAACGTTTCCGAATGCTCAAGTCTCTTTTACGCGCGCACGCCTTTTCTTTATCAGAGCGTGGCGATGGCACGCCACAAGAAGTCACCCAAGTATTTTTTGATTGTTTCGTGAATCCATTGATCACGTTGAGTCGTGCGAGAACGTGAGATATCTCTCATTGCGTCTTTGTGTTTTTCGTAGTAAGAAAGAAAAAAAAAATAGAAAGAAAAATCAACGGTATACGAATTAAACGCGCGAAACATTTGTACAAAGTATAAATAGTTTAACGCTACAGCTTGTGGAAGGCAGCAGACGATTCACCGCTTTATTCGCTTCGAGGAGCTCTTCAGGAAGCGTTTAACCGTTTGGAAAGATCCGTCTCGCGGAGGACAGTCGCGCGTAATCCTTCTTCGAGTAAAATAGGTGGTATAGTTCTCATTTTCTTACGCAATCCGTGTGATCGTGATCGTCATGCTTGTCTCGCCCTCTCACACTTGCTACATGATAAACCTTTTCATCCTGAAATCGATGATCTAATGTAACAACTGCTGGAAGAATCGACGCTTTCTGTACGACGCGGTACCGTGAGATAGTTTAAGATTGTCGGTCGGAGTGACTTCTCGGCGTGGTGAAAAAAGGATTTCGAAAGAGCATCCGACAGACTCCAGATGCCGCTGAAACGTTCTTCTTTCACCTCAAACGCAAAGTACGCTCTGTTCGCGCGATCTTGTTTTGCGATATACAGGATGAAGCACATAACTCGATCTCGTATTCGGTTATCACTGTTAATAATGAGATAATCTAAAATTTGTATCATCTAATAGAATTATAACCAGATAGAATACTTTGTACAGCAAATTTGTAGGTCGCATTCACCGACAACGCAGAAATAGAATTCGGATCGTCGAGTTATATGATTTTATCGTCCTGTATGTATAAATACTTGATTATCTAACACTTTGCAATGCGCGTACGGTCGAACGTGAGTATTTTCTCATTGTATATTGAGACTCAACGTTAACCCGTTCCTTCCTTCCTGCCGAATGTTGTAGGACATAATGGCGCTGTGCAACGGCAATTGCGGTCTCATATGCGACGACTCCGACGAGGAAGACGACTCTAGTCCCACGAATTCGCCGGTTCCACCACGGAGGATTCTACCGAGTCCACCGTTGCCACCTCGAAGAACCTCACCCACACCGAATAATCATCTTAAGAACGGTCGTCACCTGACAGTGCCGAAGGAGAACGCTCCGCCACCACCGACGGTCACCACGGTGATAATGAATTACGCCGACACTCCACAGAATAACAAAGGTATCTGACATAATTTCTAGAAAGCATTTCGCTCAAATTCGTTCTTTATGGCGACTGATGTATGCAGCAGTCCCCTGCTCTATGACAATAATATACATAGTTCCGCAGTTCTCACAGTGTTTCCGTTACTTCGCAGTGAACGCGGAGGCGAGGTATGATATGCTGCATCGCGCGTCTTCGCCATCACCGGTGGTGCCGCCGATACCGCCCGCACCATCAGCAGCGGTGAGAGCTCATGCTCGTCGTTCCCACGGGAACCACACGAGCACGTCGCAGCCTCAACCGCAGCCGCCGACGTTGCCGGAAAAACCGTGTCGCGCTGGCGCGACAAGCTCAACGACGAGCATTCAGACAGGTCCAAGCAATAACGTGCCACCCGTCCCACCGCCCTTGTCGGCGCCACGACCGCCGAAGACCGGCAAGGAGAGTGCCCGACAAGATCATCATTACGAGAACACGATTGTGATACCCGGCACGAGACAGCACGTCGTGAAGAACATTAATCTGGAGGCGAATAGGGCTCGTTTGACGGCTTTGATGAGAGCCAGAGGCGATACGGTGAGCGGGCCGGTGACCAAGCCGGAATCAGCGGCGTATGAGAACGTCAATGTGGAGCACATAACGAGACTGACGGCGCTCGGGTTCGCGCAGGACGCCGTGATCAGGGCGCTTGGTATCACCAGGAACGACCTCGAAATGGCTTGCGACATACTGCATGAGTTCGCCACGAAGTCCTCCTGACCAGGTACACTACTGAAATAAAGGAGAATAATACAATTAGTCTGACGAATCTTCGTTAGAAGACTATTACTAAGAACAAAATATTTATAAAAGATAAGAAATATTTATTCAGCAAGCAGTATATATATATGGTAACGCTATCATATCGATGCGTTTCTTTAATTTATATACAAAAATAACCAATTGCATATAAGAAATTAAATATGTAGCTAATAGGGGGAGTCGATGAAGCGAGATAGCGAATATATATCTTGTGAATTACATTTATTTACTGTATCTTTAGTGATTCAAGCTTCAGCTGAACGTTGAAATAGTCAATAGAAATTTGTGTGACGTTCAACGTGTCAGAACATACGATACGCTGTACAAATGTCATTATTATATTAATGTGTACGATGAAATTTGTCGCAGGGCCAAATGCCGAGGTCTCATGACCGGCCTTACCTGCCAGACGGTACTTTTGACAGGGAACACGCGCGGAGTCTTGCAAGTCCCACCTCTAATGCGTTCACAGATGCGTCGCGCGTTTTCGCGGAGCGTCTCACCACGTCACTACAGTATCGAAGACTCGACAGTGCCCAGTTTTGAGTTCTGAAACATTGACGAGCGGGAGAGACATTGCGACGATTCCAGTTACCGGCGGTGAACCTATCGAGAAGCTAATGAAGGAGAATCAGGAGAATCGTGGAACGTATACTTCCGACAAGAGAAGAATCTTTGGAGTAAGTCCCAGGGGAAACATTCATCTCGGACACAAAACACACAATACATACATGCACGCGTACACACATCGTCGATCTCGTCGCACAGATTTCGCGCAGACACTTGTCTCTCCTCATCACGTAATGCGAGTCTGCGGGACGAACTGTAAGTGAAAAATTCCAAGTATTCTTGTTTCTTGATACGTACAAAGAAGACTGGGCCGTTTCGCTGTAACGTGTACGTAACACGAGTGACAGTGTTGAGTAAGGGCGACTACCAAAAGTGATTTTACGGCTGCCGAAGTATTCCTCCACGAGCCATATATAGCGAGTAGTATAAGTCCTATACTTTTGTTCTTTAGTACTCTCGCTTTAGTTACTACTTCGTTCCTCGATATACTTAAGATAATGATTAAATTGCGCGTTTACAAAGAGAACTTGCTTATACGTTGACGAGACGCAATGACCGAAAGAGAAAGAGCGCGAAAGAGAGACAGAGAGAAAACGCGTGTACAATGTGCACTACGCACATAAATTTAGATGCAGAAGAAACACACTCTTCGAAAGTCTTCGGCCGCCCGATTTTCCATATTTTGTATTATAGCGTACCTCACGACAACGAACGTGCGACTCTCGCGTCGGCGCGTTTATAAATTATACATCGTAATCCGCAAAGGCAATACAATATCACACTTGAATCGACATTCGTGTCACGATAGGTATATACCACTGTTCAATAAGATATACTCTACGTAGATCGCATCGGATTCGTTGGATACACTTCGCTCATAAACATATTAAATGTATAACGTTATAGTACCGACCGAAAGTACGTTAGACGAAAAATGCCTGGCATCTAATTTTGTAATTTCCAGTCTATAACCCGTTTTCACGTTAAGTTAAATAGAATAGTCATATATATATATATATATATATATATATATATATATATATATATATATATATATATATGTATGTATGTATATGTATGTATTGCTATTTAATGTATATTATGTAATGTCCTCCATATTAGTATTGCGTGGTTACATTGCGCAAGATACCTCGGAGAGGATAAAAGTAACACGATAACGATTTACATAGATATATAAAATTGTTACTGTACATTCATGATTTCCGATCTTGGTTTCGAGAGACCACGGGTCGAGGCACGGTTAGTCTGTAGGATTACGCACAAGGCGATTCCGATTCCGAGGTTATTTAGACACGAGTCTACGAGACGCGCGTTTACAGATTAGTAGGGCGTATCTACCGAATGTGTTACTTAGATTTGCGCGTGTGAACACACGGTTCATGTCGCTGTGTCGATTAGAAAAGAGGCGGAAACTACGATCAGTGGTTTAATATCTACGTACGACGTGTCGATTAGCCAAGTTAACAGCATTGATGACTTCAAGTTCAAAGTGTATGCGTGTGCGGTTTCGAATTCGTGGACGGATTCGAACGAGAAAATCTCGATGTTTACGAATCGTTGTCCCGAGGTTGTACAATCGTATTAACATTTTGAGAGTACTGGTAACACAAATTAAAAGAACAAGAATATTGTTGAAATACAAAGAACACAAGAATATAGAGACGTTGAGGACTAAATTGCCGATGTCAGACGCAAACATTTTTTTTAAATTATGTACACGCAAGAGTACAATTAGAGTTACAGGGAATGTTTCAATTAGTGGTCATCTTCAAATCGATGACTTTGCATAACTTGTGGATTCCAGTCCTCAAAAGTCCTCATTAACAGTTATTATTTGAAATTCGTCTCAAGTGAGATATACAGTTAATAGTTATTATTTCATTATGTCTCAAGTAAAATACTCAGATTTGAATTCAGAGGAAATTCGAGTTTTTCAATTGAATCGCGATTCAAGATATAAATGTTACACATATGTCATAATTCAACTTTGAAGAAACTTGAATCTAGTTCTGAGTAAAAATCGAAATATCTCATATAAGACAAGTTTCAAATAACGACTATTAATACGGACTTCAGACTTAAATTCAGTGTTAATCGAGAAATTTTTCAGTTAAATCGCGATTACAGATATAAATGTCGCATATATTATAATTTGACTGAGGAACTTGATCTTAACTCTGAATAAAGATCTGAGTATCTCGTCATGAGACAAGTTTCAGGTGACAGTTGTTAATACGGGCCGAATAATATTGTTAAGAACGAATTATAACGAAGGGAATCAAATCGAGAAACTAAATATGTTGAATGAAGTGCATACAGCAGAGTCCAAGCGATAACGAAGGCACACTTGGATGCAAGTTCGCTGATATTATAGTCGCCGCTGCTGAGTCGGCAGTAGCGCCGTCGAGATACGCTGTACGTGTCGCTTTAATTTATGCCTCGTAGATGCTCAAGCACGCGAAGAAAAAAGAAGGAGAGAGATTTTCCATTTCGCGTCATCATGCGTGAGCTGGATCGCAGCGTGCGTGAGTTTGGTGATGATTGTACCACGCTCGCGAAGTGTGTCGTTCGTCATAGTGATAAAGCGACTAGCGTGCACGCGCGCGGATCGATCCTGGCATGACGGTGCATCGTGCAATAATATCTGTTGCGCCGGTCGCACGACGAAAAGTTAATTACCTACCTCGCGATTATACCAAAGGTTACGATATGATCGTCCGATACACGGCAAATAAGATAACGTTATCCGATGTCACACTCGTTAGAGACACGTTTTGACCCCTTCTGTCGCGTTCTAACGTACGCGGGCGCAAGCGAAACACGTCGTGTAACATAATTAATTATATACATATATATATATATATATATATATATATATATATATATATATATATGCGATATATTCTCTAAGTCTCGTTGAGGATCTTTCTTCCTTTGAATATTTCTTGAATGCACGCGTTCACAAGAAGGACGTGTCATCGCGGATGTTCGCAACAATCCACTGGGAAAATTTTGAAGCAGAACAGTCGGGAAGAAATTCACCGTTATACCGGGGAAATTTAGCCGCGTGATCCTGCCGACACGAGAGCCAACACACCTTGATTTAATTCGCTGTGCGCCCCTGTGCACATCACGCATCAACTCGCAGCCGCACCATCAATCGTTAGCGTCGAAAGAATGTTCAGCCTTCACCTTCGGGTTTCCCGATGCCCATATGGGTGCATTCAGTGAATTTAGCTGTCATATTTTTCTACATTGTATATTCTGGTCACTGTGTACTGTATAATATACCGGGCGCCTGTGAAAAGCGCTCGAGCTAGCGGAACCGTGAGAGACGGGAGAGACGGTTCGGTCGCTCTCTCGTGCTTTTCGTCGCGCGTTAAACGTTTAAAGATAATCGTTTGGTGCAATACGTAAAAGTAGAAGAATTTGTAGTTCGACTCCTTCCCTCATTTTAATTATTCGCTGTACAAATTGTTTTACATACTTCTCAAAATAAAAATAACATGTCGTTTATAATATCGCGTGTTGTATTCATTGCAAAATTATACTTACGTATTTACGTACAAGCCGCTCTTGTGAATACATTCACAATTTTTCCTACGAGATCGCATTTCTTTGTCTGCAAATTTATCAATTCTGTGTTAAAGATATACATATGTATATCACCGAGTATTTAATCAGTCAAGAAGTTTTTGGTTCGGTTTCTGAAACAAAGTTAACTTTATTGTATCTTATGGAAATAAATCATTTATTGATTAAGCAATTATCGTCATTGTCTATGATTAATTGCTAATAGCAAAGAATCATGGCAGCAGAATATTATCAGTATTATTACTTGTATTATATTTAAGTGACGTCATCATATTCAATCAAACCGAACTTTTTGCCTGATCTGATATATGTTATTTTATTCTTTACAAATTATTTTTTTTGTATAATTATAACTAGTTGCTTTTATGGTTTTGATTCAATTATGAATATATTTCAGAGATTAACCAGTCTGAATTACGACGTTATAGGCGAGTAAATTACGTTATTCGTTATAATCTAATGTTTGATATACTAAGATATAATTAAGGATAGAGGTTTTATTATACCTTGACACGATATATTATGATGACGATAACTCTTCTTGCATCTTCTTGTATCTTTGTATCTCTGCGTCACTGACGGAAGGTACTAAATTGTGGATGGCGTTCAGGAAGTGATGCGACTCCACAACAATGTTATTATCCTCGAGCTTACTGTTTTCGTGTTGATTGGTTTTCTCGTGTTCTGTGAGAACCTCGCGCACAGCATTAAGCCATGCGTTGGAAGAGACCGAGTATAAATCCGCGCCCGTAACGTTGTCGGGTAATTGATCGACGACCAACTCCAACTCTTGCCCGTGCTTTCGCATTTTGAATTTACGTGTCTGCGCACGCAAAACGCTGAGCTTGGACTCGCGATCGGAGTGAATACCAACGTACAGCATTTTGTCGAATCTTCCAGGTCGAAGCAGTGCCGGATCTATGAGATCAGGTCTGTTCGTAGCACCCATGATAAATATGCTGCTGGACTCCTCGAGACCATCCATCTCGGCGAGCAACTGAGAGACCACGCGATCCATCACGCCGCCGCTATCTCCGCTCCTACCTCGATTGGGTGCCAATGAATCCAGCTCGTCAAAGAAGATGATGCAAGGAGCCGAGGCGCGTGCACGCTCGAAAACTTAACGAAACAACACTTTAATTGAACATATGTTTTATGTTGACTAAATAATTAGAAATATAGCGTATTTTACAACGGATAATTTTGTAAATACACTAGTAAACGTGTTCTAAAAATAAGTACAAAAATAATTACAAAAAACATTCAAGAATTTAGTACGAGTTATATACAAATGTAAAGACGAAGAAGAATCTTATTATGTTTTGTGCCAATGATTATCAAAGTAGATCGTTCTGCGCTTCATTTGAGATTATCAGCAGCTGGATAATAGAATAAAGATTGAGAAGGGAGTATCTTTTGATACAAATATCTTTACGTTACATATTCAAACGCTTCTTGTCTTTGCTATATCATTGGTTAGTTTTTAATAATCTTTTTTAACTTCTCGTAGTGTTCCACCGGATGACGTACTTTCTCTTACGTTTTTCTCGCTCTGGCCGACGTACATGTTTAATACTTCCGGACCTTTAACGGACAAAAAATGCATTTGATATTCCGTCGCCACTGCCTTAGCGAGGAGAGTCTTCCCAGTTCCGGGCGGACCATATAAAAGTAACCCGGACTGCCCGAATCCAAAAGCGTTTAACAGAGGTAGTTGTATTCTGCGAATAATTTCGTGTTTCAGTTCCGCCAAGCCGCCTATGTCGTACCAGTGAACTTTCGGTACGCGTGGCGCGCCTTTACTGTCGGAGTACACCGATTGCATATATTCTGAAAATATATTTCTACGCTGTGAAGGATTAAATGTGGTTGATCTTGATTTTAGTTTCACTAGAATTAATTAGAAAGCGATTATACCGTAAGCTCGCTCGAAGTCCTCTTGCGCCAGAGGCGATGTTAACCCGCAGTGAAGCTTAGCCGCGTGTAGTGACAACGCCAACAAATCGGCAAACCTGAAATCTGAGCAAGCGCCGGCTACTTTCGAGAGATCCGCGACGGTCGTCAGATTCCTCGTGGACAAAAACCACGACATCAATTCCACCCGTTCGCTCTGATTTGTATGCTTCATGTGAATCGTCTCGATGAACAATCGTTGCAATTCCGCGGATATGTCGGTCTCATCTGACGCGGCTACAATGATCAGGGGGAATTTTCGTTGCGTGTCATACAATGCGGTGATCTCTTTCGAGAAAGTGGATATGATTCTCTCATCTTTCTGTCCTTCGGCAGTTTTACCGAACACCTATGGACAAAAAGCGCCGATTTTTAAATAATCAAACATGATGTCGTTCTTCATCTCTTGCATATTGTCTGATATTTTGAATATCCAAACTATATCTATTTTGGATATTTACTTGGATATTGTTTAAATATAGCATACACGGCACGCGTCGCTGCGCTGTTTGCAGCACTATGCGTAGTTTAGCCTCGCTCGGTGCGGTTGTCAAAGCCTGTACCTCTGCGAAGTCAATGTCGAGGAAGTTCAGTCCTAGTCTTTCCGACGTGATTTCAACTAGTTCGTGTTTGCCGCAACCTCGTGGTCCTTTCAGGAGGAATATCGGTTTCACGTGTAATTGATTGCCTGCAATCAATGTAATGAAAGAGAGTAAAAAAGGTATATTTACGCATAATTGTAACAACTCGAATATTGATGTCTAGATGTGCGTAAGCAATGATTTACCTTTTCTTAAGAATGGTGTAATACACGAATCTAAACACTCCATGGTTTCCAATAAGACTGATGGATATTTGGTATTCAGTAACTTCTCTGTCTTTTCGTTTTCTGGCAAAAAAGCTTTATTGGAGAACAGATGAATGTGTTTTCGAGGAATGTAACTGTGAACTTCTGTCTCCTGAATAAGTGTCGATATTCCACGTACGACGTAACAACTATTGACGTTATAGCAATGTCTATTGTGACTCAATTTTAAAGAATTAACTATAAAGTATATCACAGGATTTGTCGGAGTACCAGACGTGTAAAATCGATCTTGAGCGTATTCCTGCGCGTCGATCCTAATCACGTCATTTACATGTAAATAATGAGGATGTAAGAAATAGTTCTCTAACATGGTATCCATTATCTCGTTTGCGCAACCGTATGACGTGGTGATTAAGGATATTTTAACCTCAGTCGCAAACTGAATCACATCATCTTTCGATGGTACTAAAAGTAAATTTCAAAATTTAATTACTGGCTTGCAAATATTCGATTATTCGTTAAGATCACAAAATAAACAAATTCATGAAAATATACAGCTCAAAAGTAAAAGAAATATCATTAAGTTCATAAATAATATGTTTAATAAGATATATAAGTATTTACGTATAAAACATGAATCATCTAACTCTTCACAGCACAGGGCATTTTGTAAGTTGTGCTGCATTGTTTCAGATATTAGAATAGTATTCTCATTAACATGGTCTACATGTATAATTGCACATTTATATTTTTTCATCGAAATCATTGAACATATCAAAAACCAAAAACTTTGTGATTTCTTTAAGGATTGTATGTTTGCTAATGCATAACATTCATAATCGATGTATTCATCTTTTGTATCTTCCAAATTGTTTAACATGTGCCTTATGGTGGTATCTGGTAATATGATCCAGCAAATATTTTGTTTAAATAATCTTTGTAATCTAAGATATAAAAATTCCAGAAAAATATAGCTCAGTAAATAATGTGGATGTTTCCATAGTAAAGTACTTGTTATTCCTCTTATGGTATTTTTATAAAATAACAATATGGGAAGCATTTTCTGGTCCATTTTATGCATAATTTGTTAAACAATTCTTTATAAAAACTGTAGAAAATTATGGTTAATCTTGAATCTTTTCAAGTATATCTGAAAATAAAGAAAATAGGATAGTTTATATTTCATAAATGATATTAATAGCTATGAAAATATATCAGCAGGTAAAAATGCAAAATAAAATATATATTTCTTTATATGAAATTTTTCTTAATTATCTAAATCGCGTTAAATAAAAAAAATAGAATTATAGTTATAATCTTTGCTTGAAAAGTTATGTATGACATCATACTGACAATATTACGAAAATTACTTATTCTTCAATATACATAAATTATCTGTCAATTATTTAAAAATATATTCATCATTCTCTTCGTACCGGAGCGATGTTAGAGGTTACGTTTAATCGTAGAGTATATTGCCATCGAATAAACGCGACAAGAAAAATCGAAAGTAGATATTGAAACAGGCATAATCAATTGTAAATTGATCGATGTTACAAACGTGTCAGTAGATTATCAGTGCAGAACAACATAGCCCGCGTATTTTTACGAATAAAGGCAGAAATAATTATTGCAGTCTCGAAATCCGAACATAGTGAATTGCTGCGGTCTCACTTGTCATGGATGAGAATCACTGACGTACCAATTTTGGCCCGATCTACCGAGTTACTATAGGAACAGTAGCGCGCAGGAGGTCTCTTCTCCCAAAGGAGCGTGTAAAGGTTCCTTTGCGGATAGCCGCGCTTACAAGCTCCGTGATAATTATTCGCGGCCAGACAATGGCATAACTGTGTGTTGTCTGTCGTAGCTGACTTCGTGCCACAGTTGCACAACGATCATCGATCGCACGTCGATCCAATTCTCGATCCGGGGATCGAGACTTCGCTACTGTTCGTCGGTTGCCGGTGCGAGGCGACGCGACGCGACACGACGCGACGCAACCCGACGGATCTTCCGATCGTTCGAAGTACCATTGTAGTGGGAAGGCAGTGAAAACCGTTGGTGGTGGTTGGTGGCGGCCTCCGAGAGCCGTTAAAACGCGTACCTAACCTAACCTAACCTCGAGCCCGATAGCGTCCTTATTGGACTTTTCGGAAGAGAATTCGTTCGAATTTAAAGGTCTGGCTGCAAGTTACGGAATTATTATGCGAAACTGTGGTAAGCGAAGGTGCGCACGTGCTCTGATAAGAATCTGAGTTGCTACCGCGCTAGATGAATGTGTATATGATATATTCGGGACGTTGACGTCGACACCGACATCGCTGTCGATGTCGATGAGTGACGAACTACTTTGCGAATTCGAAATTAGTGTCGCGACTCTGACACTACGATAGTTCTAACGAGGAACAAATCGTCGCGTTTTTGTTTGTCGTGCTGCATTGTGCATTACACGTATTACACGTTTGGACGTTTTCTGTTGACAGTTGGAAGGATGTTTATATTTTTATGTGTGTGTAATCATACAGTTGATTGATTCGCTGCTAAGTGTTCATAGATATTGTTTGCATTTAATCGTGAAACTTTTTGTTGTTTCATCAGTGAATAAGGAAGTTTTTGAGAGATAAATAATACAGTGATGGATCCTGCCACAGTAATAGCTCTGTGCAAAGAAAATATCCAGCCATTGAGGTATGGGCGGAATGCCACACAACTAGGAACTGCACTAAGAGCTCAGGAGGACATAGACGCGCAGCAGTTGCTTTTACAGGAAAAACAGTAATTATCACAAGATGCTAATTGTTACAAGAATACTAACTATTTGCAACTTCAATCTTTTTTACACGAAAGTGATATTTCATCAAGCAGAAATGACTTATGTTTAAATTTGGTTTTGAAGTTATAGAAAATAATGTATATCATTTTAGGATGTATGAAGATGCGATAAAAAATTATGAAGGAGAAGATCCTTTAGAGAATTGGTATGAATATATTCTTTGGGTTGAGCAGAGTTATCCAAAGAATGGGCATGAATCCCATATTGGAAGACTCTTACAACAATGTTTAACATTATTTGAAAAGGAGATAAAGTATCATCAAGATCGTCGATACATACGTTTATGGATTAATTATGTGAGGAGCATTTTATATGAATATAATTGCATCGATATATTAATAAGATATACATATTAATAAGATTTTGCTTTTAGATAAGTATGCAGAAGAATCCTTTGGAATTGTACCATTTGTTGCATAACAATGGAATTGGGACTACTGTAGCAGATATGTACAGGGCTTGGGCTTTTGAGCTAGAACAAATTGAGGATTATAAACGTGCAGATGAAGTTTACCTAATGGGATTGTCTGCTCATGCGGAACCATTCGATGAACTGAGTCACGCACATCAGTATGAATTTTTGTTTTTTGCATAATAAAATACTTTAAATATATAAGTTAAGCAATGAAAAAATTTGTTTTTTTATAGGAACTTTCAGTTGTCTGTGGCACGTAAAACACTTGGACGTATTGAGGAGAGAAGTGATATATCATTGCTGGAACAACGTCAAGCTTTTAGTTCTTTGAAGGCGATAAGAACTGGTAAAAGAGTCGGTAGTATACGAACAGGCCACCGTGTCCGCGATTATTTTCCTGGCACTGTACAGCAGATTGCAGGTTCTATGCACAATACAAAGCCCAACTCTAAGATCCAAATATATCAGGTAAGGAATATATATATATATATTGACACTAGATACTACTACAACTCTATAACTTGTATGTATAATAAAAATAAATATTGCAATAAAAGATATCTATTTCAAACAGGATGATATGGCTGGAGAAATGAAAGGTTCCAGTATATTAGATCATGTGCCTATAGAGGATATGGTACACAAAGAGAACACTATTAAGGCAGGACCTTGGAATAATGGAAACAGAAGATGTCCATTAATAACTTCTACTGTGAGACCAGGTTTCAAAGGTAAAAATAAGATACACCAAATTGGAGAAGCAAATATTCTTGTAGGAAACCACTGGCAAGTTTCTTTTTATCCTTTTTCAGTTCATGAAGATCAGAATGACGAGTGTGACATGGAAAAACTGAAATTATTCCCAAATCATGTACCTTTTGCTGATGGCAGCAAAGATCATGACTGTTTGAGGGTACCAGTCTATGTACCAGATCCAATATATTCAAATATTGTACAAAAGGCATATTATCCCAAAGAGCTAGTTTATGCTGATAATGTTGATCGTAGTATGGAAGAGATTAGAGCACAACTTTATTTACAAAGGTATATATTGTGCTATAGAAAGATAATATGGAAACTATTTATTCTTTATAGAAACATATAGCATTATTATTATGACTTATATAGTACATGTATTACTAATTATTATGTATTATAAAATATCGTATTTTTTATACAGAAGAGCGCAACTTCTGGAAAATAAACATGAAATGTCGGTGGTTTGTTTACGTGGAACTAACGAACAACCACATTCACAGCTCAACAATTACGAAAATATGTTTCATTTACAAGAAATGGAAAAGCAGAGAAAATTGGATCAGCAAAGAAGGGAAGCTGAGATCAGCAGACAGCAAAGACTGCAAGCCGAACAACAGGAACTACAGAGGCAACAGTATGAGGTCGAGAATCGGGCCTTGGAGACTCAACGACAGGAAGCTGAGCAGAGAGAATTGGAAAGGTTAGAGAGAATAGAAGCTGAGAGAATAGAAGCTGAGAGAAGAGAAGCCGAAAGAATAGAAGCTGAAAGAATAGAAGCCGAAAGGATAGAGGCCGAGAGGAGAGAGGCCGAGAGAATTGAGGCACAACGAATAGAAGCGGAATTAAACACACAACGGAAATTGCAGTCATCGAGTTTTATGCACCAGCATCACACTTCGTCATTAGCCGCTGATGCCGAGGAGCATTTACTCGGTTTGAGTCTCACCGTAAATACAAAGGAGGCCATCACGGTAGTGCAGAGTATGTGGCATTCCCCGGATGCCACAGCCGCTAATACTCCGCGTTTTCGTAGCCCTATAACACCCAGAATGGTAGACTCGAGAAGTAAATTGCCATTCGACATACATATGGACAGTTCTATGACTCAGCATGCAATGTCTAATAGTAAGCATCATCAAGGATATAATATGCAGGTTTATAATGATCAAGAGAATCATCAGAGTTATCATACGCCGCACCATAGTTACTCCGCTCAGGATCAGCAAGCAGCATACGGAAACCATGGATTGCAAAACAGTTTTCATTATCAGATGCAGGTATAGAAAACATTTGCGATAATATTTTACACTGCTATATTACGTTATACAATTAGAAAATTAAGAAGATAGTATTTTTACTGTGCAGGTACGTTTTGCATGTTTTTTTGTTGTTTATATATCTTTGATTCAACATGAAAAGTATGTAAAGTAAAACGGACGTTTTGATTACAGCAACATCACGATCATCAAGTGCAACAACCGCATCCTCGTCAGCACCATCCTCAGCAACATCATCAACAGCTGATGCCGTCGCCTCAGCAGATGCATACCGCACATCATCAGTCCCTCACCCATCCGCAGCATTTACAACCTCACAGTCAGATACCGCATCACCAGCCACACGTTCATCAACAACATCATCACCATCACCATCATCATCTTCATCACCAATCGCCGCATACACCACAAATGCCGCATCCCCAGCAATCGCATCACATGCATCAACATATGCAACATATCCAACATCCCGTTTACGGCAACATGATGCCCAACGACATCGGTTATCAGCAGTATCCAACGTCAATGGAACCTCCTATGCTGCAACATAGTGTAGAACATCAGAAGCAATTACACTTCTCGCCATATAACGACTCCGATATCGAGACCAGCAAACCGTACAGAATGCCACCGGAGTTACCGTATATCAAGTCACCTGGCATGAATCGTAAAGATATTAAGTATCTCGAAAGCGCGGAAGATAAAGAGAACGCTATCGTTGTGGATTACAATGGTCCACTCGAAGAAAATATGGTACCTAAACCAACGGATGAGAACAATTTGTATATTGATGAGAGTTTGGGTATAGCTCCTCTATTGGCTAGTAATGATACATGCTTCACAGAAGCATTTAACACACAATTAGCCAGTTCCACGCCAATGACTAATCATTTCAAGCCATCTTACAGGAAAGAAGATCCGCAATATTCAAACGAGACTACTTCGAATCAGCCGTATGTATCGATTATTTGTTCTTTTTGAAGTTAAATACATTAAGATGTTTAATTTGAATTTTAATTACGTTGGACAGAATTACGGAAGTACCTACTCGCGAAGGTGATGAGAAATTGAGCGTAATACTTGAATCTACTCGAGAGTATGTTTCAAGCAGTTCAGGTAGCAGCACTTATACCAGGACTGCTGGATTAACTTTTGGATTAACCAGGGAGGATATGGTTCCTATCAAGGAACAATCTGTGGAAACTAGTACGTATATTTTTGTTATATATATCTCATACACATCTATTTGATTACATATACTTTTAAAGATATAAAATTAGATACATATTTGTAAATATAATTTTTCATTTTAACATTAAATAATTTATTAAGTATTTTGTAAGTTTTCTTGAACAAAAATGAACATTCTTTTCTGTTGTGATTAAGCTACAAATAAGGAGTCGAATGAATCCATGCTATCCGTGAATCAACCTTATGAGCAGAAAATGCACGCACAGATCCAAGCTGTGCATGCTCAAAGTCCACGTACAGTTCAACGAAATGTTGATCAAATAACTTCTGAGATAAAGAATAATTGCGATTTGAGGAAATCTATAAATTTTAACCTTAATAATGAAGATAATATTGAGAAATCAGACACTATGGATTGCGAGGAGCATGAACCTATGGAACAAGTGGAGGAAGAATGTTTCGAACTCCCTACAAAAGATATAAATCCTTTTGATAAGAACTTAATTGCTGGTTTACTGAAGAAAATAAAATTTCCGCAAGCCCATCACGCAGATGGATACACAAGAATAGATACTAACTTAAACAAGTTCGTGCCTTCTACTTTGGTTACGCTCGGTCAGTATATATTTTACTCCGCTTAAAATTTATGTATTAAAACATATTTACGAATCGTCGTTTCTATTTTAAAATATACTTGCATTTATAATTGTGTAGGCAACGAAGCGTACGATTTGGAAAAGTGCCTTGGAAAAGGAATGTATGGAACAGTTTTTAAAGCAGTTAATGTGCAAACAAGCGAAATTGTTGCTCTGAAAACAGAAAAGCCCGCTTGGGTTTGGGAATATTATATCGTGCGAGAAATAAAAGCACGTCTTACAAATCCACATATGGTATAATATAACACATAAATATGATGCATCTGTCACGATTGATTGACACACACACACACACACACACCAACACACACATTAATACTTCCAATTCTAAAATATATTTACAAATATATAAATTATTTTTTTTCCAATTAATATTGATGTTTTTTTCAGTTACGCGGTTTTATGGATGTGACAATGGCGTATATAGCAAACAACGGTAGTGTACTAGTTTCAGAATACTCCAAATTCGGAACATTGTTAGCAGTGACAAATCAAATAAAAATTGCCACTGGCAAACCTCTTATGGAGACTTTAGCTATTTTCTTCACAATTGAAATGCTTCAAATCGTGGAGTACTTACACAAATGCCAAATAATACACGGAGACATAAAACCAGATAATTTTTTACTAATGCGACCGTTAGTATTACTTAAATTTTTCTTTTTAAAATATATAAAATATATAATTGCGTTGTTATATTTATGCATTTATCTACAGACCTACTCAAGATGTAAGACCAACTATACAACTGATAGATTTCGGATGTAGTATAGACATGAAATTATTACCAGAAAATACAACGTTCACTCAAGTGATTAAAACGGAAGACTTCACTTGTATCGAGATGCAAACTGGCAGACCATGGACATATCAGACTGATCTGTATTGTCTAGCAGCGACCAGTCATTGTTTATTATTTGGCAATTATATGAGGGTATCCAATATAGGTGGCCGTTGGTTTATTGCTTCGAAACTACCAAGGTATACAAGTAACAGCGTGAAATACATCAAATACGTGACATTCTAACATTTGTGCTTTTTGTTCTATAGGTACGCTAAAAAGATCGCATGGGAACAGTTCTTCACAGAATTATTGAATATTGAGTCGTGTGACAAAATGCCTGACTTGGCAAGATTAAGAAATATGATGGAGGAAACATTGGCACAAATGCCAGAGGTGCAAACGAAATTCCGAACTTTCGTCAATATTCTCAACAAACGATAACGCTTACTGTATCTGATGATATGTTCCAATGTGTGCACATACTTAGTAAAGAACCAACGTGTAATAAGAAACATTAATGTTATTGTGCTATTTATTATAAAGGTTAATACTACAGTGATATATATATCTACGCAGTTATAACACATTGAAAAATGCACTTTATGGCCTGCTCCGTGGAGGCCTTTACAAATATATGTTGCTTGCACATTACCGATATTATTAAGAGCACTGTGCAACGAGTTTGATCTTTTAACAAATGTTTCGGAAACTTACGAAGTTTGCGAAGATTTATACGATAGAGATTTTGAAAATGTATCTTGTTATCTTTCACGGTATGAATACACTCGCAGTTGCGAATAAATAGTTGTATAATAAGATTCATAAAGTCTTACTAAATTCGAATCTGTAAAAATGAATAGTACAATGTGCGTGTGATATGGATGTGCACTATGGACTCTCAGATCAGCAAGATGGCATGCATGTACACTAAGTAATTGAGTACCTTGTATAGATAACTAATGTATATGTAATCCTTGTATATTTACTATAGGTCATGGTTCTAAACCACTCGATTCTGTCGCATTGATGTCAACGGGTTCTGTCGTTTTGCTTTCAGATATTCTTCAAAATGTACGGAAATATATCGTGTCAATCATGTTAACTGTCTATATTTCAAACACTCTCCTTAGGCTTATTTTTAATTACGTGAAGCAGTAAAATAATTTTACAGAAAATTATTTCAATAACTTCAGATATTGAAAAACGTGTTGATTATAATTTAGTGGCGATGAAACAAATATTACGATTACACACATATAATTTACTCATTAACCATCTGAAACAATTTTTTTTATCTTGAACATATACAGGCTTATTTTCAAGTATTCACTAAACAGATTTCTCTTTGATGTAGTACATTTTATAAGTTAGAGTAAATATATTTCTAAGTATACTATAATCGATCAAATTAAAATCGGTACGAAATTTTAAAATTAAAAATAAACAGTTGAGATAAAATATATTGAGTAAAGTTGATAATACCAAGATAGGTATCTTAATTTTCTTCTTGATTGCTACAATCATACGTTACACTATTAAATATCTTGGTGATCTTGAAATCAATATTTACAAACTATATGTAGATTTGTGAGATGTTGCACGTAAAATATTTAGAAATACTCAATACAAAGTAGAGATTTCTTATCCAATAAATTGTATTTTCATTAATTTTTAGCCCCAAATATACTGTTTTTAATGAAAAATTGATATCACTAATTAGCAAGTAAATTTAATAAGTACAACAAATGAATATTGTCATTTTATGTTTGCTAAATGTTCACAAATTTGCTTAATTGATTTTCGGGTTTAAATAATTAAACTTCATTTATTTGTAATTTGTAAAATAAACATTAGAAAATTGGTTTTATATATAGAATGTCTTTTATTTTTAAAATGGAATATCTATTGCAAAGTGACAAGTTTAAATAACGAAGATAATTTAACTAATAAAAAATTAATATAATATTGCATTATTAATAACTATATTTATTTGACTATTTTATTCTATTACTAAAAAAAAATAAAATTTTTGTAATCTGTTGTTAAATTGTATTATTTAAAAATATTAATCTGCTTCATTTATTGTTAAGTTGTATTATGACCTCAATTTCTCAATGGGTGCGTTCAGCGGAAAAAGCGCTCAGTGAGCAATTAGCGATTATTGGTTCTTACTGTTAGATCTCT
>NW_022639612.1:628124-628658 GCF_010583005.1 Odontomachus brunneus | reverse complement strand
AGTAAGAAATCCGATCCGGCGTTCCGATCCGTGCTCAATGGGACGGCACCTTAAGGACCAATAATCACTGACCGTTCACTGATCAGCTATGTTTTCTGAACGCAGCCAATGATGATGAAAACTAGGCCTAAGAAAGTGGCAGCTCGTAGCGAAGATTTTTGCCCGTATTCATAGTCAGGCCTTATATTTAAGGCTTCCTTAAGTTCATCTTCAGATACTCTGTAGCCAATAAAATGATCCGTAGAGCATCTGAAGATGAACTTAAAGAGGTCTTAAATATAAGGCCTGACTATGAATACAGGCATTTGGCCCATATTCTGAATCCTCTTTTATCTATAAAAGTGTTTCTAAAAGAGACTTAGAAGCTACCTGATTGGTTGAGAAGCTACATTTAAGGCACTTTTATCGATAAAAGAGGATTCAGAATATGGACCTTTGGAATTAATATGAAGTGTCATCTCTAAGGTCCGGTTGTACCAACGTTATTTTGATTTTAAGTGACATTTAAATATATGTTTATCTTTAAAATTATGT
>NW_022639612.1:627285-628114 GCF_010583005.1 Odontomachus brunneus | reverse complement strand
GCGTTCAGCGGAAAAAGCGCTCAGTGAGCAATTAGCGATTATTGGTTCTTACTGTTAGATCTCTCTAAATCTAGACCAATTACATTGACGAATTGCTCAACTGTTGAGTTCGCTGAACGCACCCAATGATTTAAGACTTAAGCCTTAAAAATTGGCTAATCCTATTGGATCATTCTTATAATAGTCGACTGTGATTGGTCAATTTTTAAGGTTTAAGTCTTAAATCACCGAATGTAGACCAGGGATAACGGTCATATTAGAAGACAGTTCATTTTATTATAACCGCGATCTATTTTCTACTGGTATAAAAAATTTAGGAGCCATAACACAAATGATGAGCGACAGGCAATATAAACTCAAGAAGGAGTTTACTTCATGATTTTAGATAAGGTGAAGTAGTTTTAAACTTAGGTGCGGTTTCAACGCAAGTTAATCAAATTAGATTATTCAATCACATGGGTCAGTTTAGCAATTGGACAATGCGATTAGACAATTCCGTTGAGTCAATTAACCAATTTAATTACCTTGTGTTATTAAAATCGGGTATTAGATATTTAATATATATGTAAATTAAGTTTCTTATATATTTTACGTAATATACATGTATATTACGTACATTACGTATATTTCGTATAATGTAAAAAACTCTAAAATTTGTCAAATGTCCCAACCCTGTTGCTCACTGAGCGCTTTTTCCGCTGAACGCGCCCATTGGGTGCGTTCAGGAGACATAACGATTACACAACGGTTGAGTAATTAGTCAATATAATTGGTCTAAAGTTAGGAATCTAACAGTAAGGGTGCCGTCCCATTGAGCACGGATCGGAAC
>NW_022639612.1:606021-626099 GCF_010583005.1 Odontomachus brunneus | reverse complement strand
TCCGTGCTCAATGGGACGGCACCTTAAGGACCAATAATCACTGACCGTTCACTGATCAGCTATGTTTTCTGAACGCAGCCAATGATGATGAAAACTAGGCCTAAGAAAGTGGCAGCTCGTAGCGAAGATTTTTGCCCGTATTCATAGTCAGGCCTTATATTTAAGGCTTCCTTAAGTTCATCTTCAGATACTCTGTAGCCAATAAAATGATCCGTAGAGCATCTGAAGATGAACTTAAAGAGGTCTTAAATATAAGGCCTGACTATGAATACAGGCATTTGGCCCATATTCTGAATCCTCTTTTATCTATAAAAGTGTTTCTAAAAGAGACTTAGAAGCTACCTGATTGGTTGAGAAGCTACATTTAAGGCACTTTTATCGATAAAAGAGGATTCAGAATATGGACCTTTGGAATTAATATGAAGTGTCATCTCTAAGGTCCGGTTGTACCAACGTTATTTTGATTTTAAGTGACATTTAAATATATGTTTATCTTTAAAATTATGTTTATCTTTATTTATATAGAAAGAAAGATAAAGATAGATATATGTTTAAGTTTCGCTTAAAGCCAAAATAATGTTGGTGCAACCAGGCTTAAGCACTCGAAACTTATATAGACAAAAAATCGAAAATAATAGTATGATTTAACTATAGATTAAATGATGGGTTAATTGGACTTTTATTCTTTTGTAATAGAATTAAATAACAATAAAATTTAGCAATATTAAGTTAAAGAAATTGTCAATAAATAGGATCAATTAAATTTGAAAACACAACAATTATAATCGATATTTTAACCAAAAGGAATCGAACATCGATTCATCGAATATCGATTCACAGATCAAAATCGTTTATCTCTACGCGCGAATCAGTATTCATGAGTGCGTGAACAGTGAATGAAAGTGTGTAACGGAATATTGTAATTTAAGATATTATAAGTAATATCTTTTTTGTACCTTGCTTACTGCTTGTATTACATTCTATTTATTATAATCATGGCGGTGCAACCTAATCAACAATTTAGTATGGGTATGTGAAAATCTAACCAAAATCTCATGTGGCATTTCTATTATTCCAACATAATGATTTATTTTAGATCCTCCTACACAACAGGGTTTTGTCCGATTCTTTAAAAGTCTTCCGGAGGTGAGTATGCAAAAACTATGTTCTATTGCTAATATATAAAAGTAATTGTACAATTAAGTAAACTTCATGTTTACCTGTATGCAAATCATTGATGATATCATTTAATAAAAAAGGTAGATTTCATATGAGTATAATTACATAAAAATATATGAATGGAATAAGTTTGTGGTTATATAGAAAATAAATTTGATGCTCTTAGAAAAGGATATTTTTATTTTTAAATAAAATATGTGGATTGTGTCTTAGTTCTTTATACAATAATATGCTATAATACTAAGTTAGAATGTTAATTAGAATCTTGAACTTATGATATTGTGATTATGTATTTCATTGTTAATTTGCTTTATTTTCATTGGTAACTGCAAGTACATACATGTCAATCATAAATAGATGCAATTTTTCAAAATGTTTGAAATCCATATGACACACAGTTTATTTTATATAAATAAGTAATTTATAAAAAGAATAGAAAATTATATCTAACCAAAGATTTCTTTAGCTTTCTCTTTGGCTTTGTCATAAGTGCTTGTTATTTTATGACCAACTCTGCTCCAGAAAGATGACGTATCTTCTTTTGTTGTAGTCTCTATTACTTGCGTTGTAGTTTCTATCATTTTTGTAGTACTTACATCATCAACCTTATCAATATCTAGTTTATTTATCGGAGAAAAGGTAGTTTCCATTGACACAGGTTTCATTTCTCTTTCTCTAGGTTTCTCTCTAATGTCCCATGCCTCTCTGTCATATATAGGTGGCAAGGTAGCACTTGGTTTTGGTGTAATTCTTCTATAGATATCATCATTACGCAAAGCATCGTATGGTCCTCCACCATATACTTCCAGAATCCGTGATTCTAATTTAGGTTCTGCTTGACTTGATTGTTTATTCAGTTGTGTTGTTTCTTGTGAAATTCCAGTGTTCTGTAGTGGAATTACTGGAGTATATACAGACCTTTCATTAACTTGACTATACAAGGGAGATGTTTCAGATGTATGTGTGCTTTGTGTTTCTTGATTAAAGTCGAATGTATGCTTGCCTTGCGTTTCCTGTTGACTAAAATCAAACGGTTTTTGCTGCTGTTCCGTTTGTTGCGACATGGAATTATATTGGGGGTAATAAGTATTGTGTGAACTCTCAACATTAGTTAAGTCACTTGGATGATAAGTATAATGCCATTGTAAGCCTACTGTAGCGTCATTCGACTTATGTACCCAATGCAGGCGATCTATGTTTTCTTTTTCATTATCGAATCCATTGCTTCCTCGGCTCTGTTGATCTACAATTCTTGAGTTGTGATAATTGAATTGAGGATGTGTTTCACCACTACCATATTGGACAGTTCTTCTATCTTCATTTCTATTACCTATATCAGTTTGTGGATTTATCTCAATTGGTTTAGAAATATCATCAATATTTATATGTGATGGGTTTGAATCCTGTTTTTGATGTCGTTGCCTTGGTTTCGGTTTCGATGCCGGCCTTATTACTGTTTGTTGATCGTGATCAGTTTGTTGAGTAAAGTCTTGATTAAAATCTGTATTCGGTAACATTTGTCCTAACTGCCATTCAAATTCTTTGTTTTGCCTATTTTGTTGAGAAGAATGTTCCGTGTATTGATCATCATATCTCGGTCTAACAGGTTTCCATTGTTGCTCTCTTTGCTGTCCTTGTTCCGAATGTCGCGTCGTTTGTTGCGTGAAATAATCAAATCCGCCATCTTGCTGAGTTAAATCTTTATCCTGTTGAGAGAAGTCTTCCAAATGCCGATTTCCAGATCTTTGCGGCTGCTGCATTTGTTGTGCAAATTCTAGATGACCCATAGTCTGTTGCGTGAATTCATCACTTCCTTCTGTTTGTTGAGTGAAATGATGATTAAATTCCTCCAAATGTTGATTTTTTGGTTTGCTGACTTTATCTATTGGTTGGACATGTTGACCAAATTCAAGTTTATCATCCATTTGCTGCGTAATTTGCTCACTCTGCTGCGTTAAATCTTTCAGATGCTGATTATGTACAGTATGCCCGAATTCAAGTTTACTATTTGTTTGTTGTGTGAAATCGTGGGATCCGGTTGTCTGTTGTCCAAATTGTTCAGTTTGCTGTGTTAAATCTTCCAAATAATGATTTCCAACAGTTTGTTGTCCAAATTCAAGTTTATCACTCGTCTGTTGTGTAAAATCGTTTGATCCTGTTGTCTGTTGTCCAAATTGTTTAATTTGCTGTGTTAAATCTTCTGAGTGCTGATGACCAACAGTTTGCTGTCCTAATTCAAGTTTACTCGTCTGTTGTGCGAAACGATCAGACCCTGCTGTCTGTTGTTCAAATTGTTCAGTTTGCTGCGTTAAATCGCCCAAATGTTGGTCACCAACAGTATGTTGTCCGAATTCAAGCTTACCACTGGTTTGTTGTGTGAAGTCGTCTTCTGTTTGCTGCGTTAAATCCTCCAAATGCTGATTATCAACAGTTTGTTGTCCGAATTCAAGTTTACTACTTTGTTGCGCTACATCATCGGATCTCTCTGTTCGTTGTGACAATTGTTCAATTTGTGTTAAATGCTTTAGTTGTTGACTATCAGTCTGCCCATAGTTAAACTCACCAACCGTTTGTTGCGTGAAATCGTCAGATCCTGCAGTTTGTTGCTCGAATTGCTCACTTTGTTGTGTTAAATCCTCCACATGCAAATTACCAACGGTGTGTTGTCCGAATTCCAACTGACTTTCTGTCTGCTGCGTTGAATCTTTCAAGTGCTCATTACCTACAGTTTGCTGCCCGAATTCGAGTTTACCACTGGTCTGTTGCGTGAAGTCATCTGATCCTTCTGTTTGTTGCGTAAATTGTTCGCTCTGTTGTGTTAAATCTTCCAAATGTTGATTATCTCCAGTTTGCTGTCCGAATTCGAGTTTACCACTGGTCTGTTGCGTGAAGTCATCTGATCCTTCTGTTTGTTGCGTAAATTGTTCACTCTGCTGCGTTAAATCTTCCATGTGCTGACTACTCAGATGCTGATTATCCGCAGTTTGTTGTCCAAATTCCAGTTTACCACTTGTTTGCTGCGTTATTTGTTCGCTCTGTTGTGTTAAATCTTCCAAGTGTTGATTATCTCCAGTTTGCTGCCCGAATTCAAGTTTACCACTGGTCTGTTGCGTGAAGTCGTCTGACCCTTCTGTCTGCTGCGTGAATTGTTCACTCTGTTGCGTTAAATCTTCCAGGTGCTGATTATTCAGATGTTGATTATCCGCGGTTTGTTGTCCAAATTCCAGTTTACCACTTGTTTGCTGCGTTATTTGTTCGCTCTGTTGTGTTAAATCTTCCAAGTGTTGATTATCTCCAGTTTGCTGCCCGAATTCAAGTTTACCACTGGTCTGTTGCGTGAAGTCGTCTGACCCTTCTGTCTGCTGCGTGAATTGTTCACTCTGTTGCGTTAAATCTTCCATGTGCTGACTACCTACGGTTTGTTGTCCGAATCTTTGAGACTGTTGCGTCAGACCTTCCAATTGCTGCGATTCTTGGCCGAACTCCTGATGTTGCTGCGTGAGATCGTCGTGCTCGGTTGTTTGATGTTGATGCTCGTCTACGAAGCCATGGTGATCGTCTCGCTTGTATTTCCTATGATATCTGCTCTCTTGCTGGTATTGTTGAACCTCTTCGTTGCAGTCGGCAGCACCCTGTGCCACATGGCTCAAATCCAAAGAGCCGGTAACTAACTGTCCCGAGCTCGTTCTGTAGGCGGAATTATAGGTGTTGCCGCTGGTGTGCGCGTGGGAATCATATCCCTGTGCTGCGGTGCGATGACGATTGAGATGCTCGTTGTATGCGTCTCTGTCGTAATGCGCTCTGTTCGCATGACCGTAGGACATACTACGATCCGGATATAGGTTCCCACCAGTGCGGCTGGAGGAACTCCAGTGCTCTTCGTAGTGTGTCGTTTGACCTTGTCTGCTGGGATAGGTACCTTGGTTTGGGCTTGGATGGTACACGTGTTGAGAGTTGTCTGCGAATAGCTGGTTCCGCGCTATGCTGGACTGATGGGTGCTAGAGGCGATCGCACGCTGAGTGTCGTCGACTGCATGATGTCCAATAGAATGTACGTTGTGCAAGTTTGACTGATAATTGTCTCTGATAATGGGTCTCTGGAGGTAGCCAGAAGACGCTGGACTCAAGTGAGGTAAATGAGTCGGTTGAGACGTGGGATGTACTTGAGACACATAAGTTTCGTGGCTCTGGTAAGTTCTTTGGCTGTCTGTACCGTATGTACCTGCACTCGTGGAGGGATACGTGTATGGTATGTGTTGTCTGGTATCAGTGGATATTTCTCTCTGCTGTTGATCGGCATAATGATGCATAGTTCCGGTAGACGGAACGCGATGGTGAGTCAGTTGTTGTCTGTATGTATCACTTTCGGCAGTTTGGAGATCATCGCTGCGGGAGCCAACTGTTTCCTGCGTCAGACTCTGAGCAGAATTCGTGTGCGCGCTAGAGGTCACATGATCGACGTTGGACGTCTGATGGAACTCTCTTCTGAAGTCGTCCAGCTGCTTGTGCAAGTTTTGCTGTAATTCGTGATGCAAATCCTGCAGGTTTGTCGAACCGACATCGACTTGAGGAACGCCGGATGTGCTATAACTGGAGGTGTAATTCTTTTTGAAATAACGGACCTTTTTAGGCCCAGTCACGTATTGACCTTCCTCTTCAAAGACGCGCCCGTGGCCTCCGTCGGTTCCATAAGAGTCCACTCTACTCCAGTTTTGCGGAATCATCTCCGTATGGTAACTCGTATCACTCGTTTGGCTGCTGCTGCTATCTCCGGAGACGTGTTGATTCACTTGCGAGTGGCCGCCGTATTCTCCAAAGTCCTCCAACCTTTCGCTCTGGTTGTTGGTTTTTCTTGACGATGAATGCGTCTGTTGACTGTGTACTCTGTTATATCCGCTTTCTTTTGTAACCAACGTTGCTCCTGCCTGATTGTATGCGCTTTGAGAATCGAGGTTACTTGGAACGTATATCGACTCGTGTCTTCGATGACCGGTTAATTGATCTGATTCTATTGTACCATCCATACCCGCATCACCTACGTTGCCCGTACCGTAGGATGAAGTAAAGTTCTTTTTATAATACCGTACTCTCTTCGAGCCTTCCACATATTGTCCTCGTTCTTCATGGACCTTGCCATGTCCATTGTCCGTGTCGTACCGATTGTGTTCGGTCCAGTTCCCTGGTTTAGCATAATCACGCTCGTTCAAATTCGTGCTTCCTTGAATTAAACCAGCATGATCTTGATAACCACCGGACGTTTGGCGACTTTGGTAGGATGAATGGTACAAGTTACAAGATTCTATGCAGCCACTTGGTGCGGATAATGCTTGAGCAAATAATGCGGATAAAACAATTATTTGACCCACCGCCATAGTCCTGCTCTGACCTGTGAAATAAAGAAACAAAAAGATTTGGATAAATTTACATTTTCTTCCTCTTTTTAATTAATATTTCGAGATTTAAAGTAACAAAATTCTGTTTATAAAAAATTTGCAGTTTTTAAAAAGCATATTATTATTTATTTATTTACGCATACAGAAGAAAACTTGCAGTAAATCTTTGTTAGTAAATTTATTAAAGTATAAATGATTTTAGAAGTTATATTATTTTAGAACTTTGTTATGAGGAAGAAAGGACTTTCGCAAATTAATTTTTAGAAGCATGGTGATAAAACATTATCTTTCAAATTGAGTAATAACAATAATCGATAACTTGGAAAGAGAAGCAGAGAGAGGGAGAGAGAGAGAGAGAGAAAGAGAGAGATATGGAGATATATCAATATAAATTAAAAATTTCTTTGAGCACATTAATTAATTTCTCAAAATCAGAAATTCGATTTTAATAATGAAAGAAGAAGAAATATAACTTCAGATGCATAAGTTAAATCTTTATGTTTTTTTACTTTGCCAAAATTAGTACTTTCACATTTGTACACTTAATTCACATTTGTCGTTATTGAAGCGATGCAACGTTTGATTACCTTGTATAATAAAGGAGATGCACACTTATAATTCAGTTGTTAATGCAGAGATGTTCTCACTAACACTGTAGGCTGACATATAGCAAGAACAGATGGCTGCAAATCCATTTATGTTCTTTGCCCCCTTCTCATCGATGATTCTCAAAGCATTCTTTTCCTTTTCGCTCTTACGTATTAATAATCTGTTCTTTTTATCCATTGCAGTTCGGACTCGTCTTTATCGCATACAATTCTCAGGAAATCAAAAGTGGGTTGTATCATTGCATTATAAAAAACAGATACATTCCTATTTGACTCGTGCGTAATATATTTGTCAGATATATAAATTCTTGTCGCTAATATGCATATTTGCATTGTTCTGTGAGGTTGAAATTGTGGATTATATTTTATTCTCTCATGCTGAACATAGTTTTCTTTTCTACTCTTGACAGCTTCTGTGTGAGATCAGTGTTAGAAATATATATACCTTGTCATAAACATTTTTTACTTGAAGATAAACGACTCCTTACTTGAAGTTCTCGCAAACTTGTCTATAACCATGCGTTAAAATACATTACACGGAAAAAACATTATATGTAGAGAAAAATTTTTTACGAGGAATACGTTCGTTTGTCCGAATAGAATGTTAGATATCTTTTCAGTGAAAAATAGCAGATACAACATGATCGTACATTTACAACAATTATATTTAAACACAACATATTTAAGAAACTTGTATCTATCTTATTTTTTTTTAATTTACTTATATCCTCTTAGATTACCCACACGACAACATTCTTGAATAAAAAAATACATGATGCATTTTACTCATGTTGTACATATGTATATGATAATCAGCGTAACTCCACGACTTCCAGGTAGTAATTACAAGTGGTTTTCCATATTTGGCTTGATGTGTCATTGCTTAAGTCATTCTGAATTGGTAACATTCTTGTCGAGATGATCAGACTCTTTTTCATTCAGTAACACTCAGATTTCAAGGTTGCTATTACGTAAAAATCATAACTTCCCCAGAGAGAGTGACATGTTTCTTTTTAATTATATACTATAAAAATGAAATTCACTTTATAAATGTGTTCTCATCTTACACTTATTTTATATTTCATTGAAATAATATAGTGTATTTTTGAATGAAGGTTGTAAAAGATGAATTGCTTGTAAAAACAAGACAACGATGGCCTACTTATAACAGAAATTACTGACCTTCCTGGAATATGAACTGTGACCTTTTATCACACTAAGAATGAATAATGTTTCCATGAGAGCATGACGACCTCAATATATAGGTATCATTGAAGCTGATGGGGATTCCCCATCAGAAGGCTAGCATATGAAGATGGAAAGCTCCCATCCACATATAAGTCATTACAGAAATATTTACGTCAAACAAGATTTATTTTACGTTTATACAATTACTTATATAAAGATTCAGCATTCTATCGATATTTTATTATTCATTCTTTTATTCTCCATAGAGAACTCGGATAATATTGTGTAAATTATGTATTATTAAAAAATCATCTAAATAGGATTATATGAGAATAATATAAGGTGTATTATTCTTAGCAATCTATATAGGATGTATAGATTCTTAGCAATCTCAGAACATTTCCAAATAATATTAGTGGGAAGAACATTCACTTATTATTTTGCTAAATTGTAAAATGAAACGATTTGAAAATTTTTGCGTCTTTCTAGTACAAGGAAAATACATTGATTGAAAGTCCCAGCTTCTGTGAAACCATGCGCATCGAAGTTATGACGACCTATGACACCCTGACCCTCTGATAGACATTGACCTACAGATACGTTACAAGATTTTCGATTTCTCAGAAGTATAAAATATACGACAATATTTCGTACACGGTACCACATTAAATAAACGTAAAAATATCTGTCAGAAATTTCTAATAGATAAAAGTATATTATTATACTTACATAGTATTTAATAGTACAATATAGAGTATGGAATTTAAATAAAAATTATGTAATAAATTATTAAAATATTTTATGATATATTTCTACAAAGTTTTTTTCATTATTTTTTAAATAAAAGTTAATATATTTAATTTTATGAATATATTATGTAATAATCGTTATATACTATATGAAATCGTATTTTTTATATATATGAAATTTAAGAATAAGATTGTTATATATCTACAAATTATAGATGCATATATATTACGGTATATAATGTAATGTTCATGGTTTTGAAATTGTAATTGTAACATTATTTTAGAAAGATATGTATTTATCTTAGAAGAGCTTACGAGTTATACAAATGGGTCAAGGATGACTTTAAATGATAAATTTACAGCATGAGATTCAGTTCACAATATGCAATGACGCATTATGTGTTCCCGTTTCGTCATATGATCTTGGAATATTAAAGAGAATCTAATGGAAAATATAATGTTTTAATAATATAAATTTTTCAAGACATTTCTTTAGTTTGCATAATATTGTGAAACTCGAAAAAATTCTTGATTGACAAAATTTATTAATAATTTAATAATTGTATGTTTCAGAAATTAAACACAACTATACGGTTTTTCAATAGATCGGATTATTATACAGTGCATGGAAGTGATGCCTTGTTTGCTGCACAAGAAGTATTTAAAACAACATCTGTTTGCAAGATGATTGGAGCTGGTAAATATCACTTAAATATAAAAAAGTTTTATATATCCTGAAATGCTTGCTTATTAAATATTTTAGAGGCTGATATATTTTGATATACGCTCAAATTGTTATAAATATTTGCTAAACAGTTATTTTTATTTTTAATTTGTTATTGAAATATTAAAAAAATATATTATACTAATAAAATTATTTTTTAACGCAGAGCCACATAAAACGGAAGGAGTTATACTCAATAAAGGTCACTTTGAAACATTTGTGCGTGACTTGTTGTTGGTAAAGCAATATAGAGTAGAAGTTTATGTCAATCAAGGCTCCTCTAAGAATCAAAATTGGATCTTGGAGTACAAAGGCTCGCCAGGCAACTTATCTCATTTCGAAGATATTTTATTTGGTAATAATGACATAGCTGTGGGTGTATCTGTAATAGCTGTGAAACTGGGTATAGAAGGAAAATCCAGAGTAAGTTACAGATAATAAAGTGATAATAATATAATAACTTATATACATATAATACTCTTGAAAGATTATATATATACGTTTGTGTGTAAAAGTATTGTAGTATTGTAGATTATTTAAAAATTTTTTAGGTCGTCGGTTTAAGCTGTGTGGACGTGGTTTCAACGTTAATTTCAGTTGCTGAGTTTCAAGATAATGAGTCATTTTCGAATTTAGAAGCACTCGTTGTAACTCTTGCACCAAAAGAATGTTTATTAATTCAAGGGGAAGGCAGTTATGAATTCCAGAATCTTAAACAGGTATATATTGAAATATTCTGCTTTTGTATTAAAATTGCATGAAGTGTCGTGTACTGTAGTGTAAGATATTTTGACACATACACAATGTTGAAATTTTTATTTATCTTTTCTTAGCTAATGGAAAGAAGCAACGTATTGGTGACTGTAAGGAAAAAAAATGAATTTTCCAGTGATTCAATTATAGAAGATTTAAACACATTGATAAAATTTAAAAAGGGACAAAAACAAGATGCTCAATCTTTATCTGAAGTTAATTTAAGTATAGCTATGTCTGCCACATCTGCTCTCATCAAGTATTTAGATGTAAGTGTTGTTATAATTTCATTTTCAAAACATTTTTATACTTAAAATGTCACACTTTTATTATATCAAATTTTAGTCATACATTTTTTATAGAAATAATTTTCCTTGAGATATTTAATATTTATTATAAAAGTTAAGAAATTTTACAGCATTTATATAATTCATAATTTTTTAGTTGACATCAGATGAAGGTCATATGAATCAGTTTGTCCTAAAACAAGTGGAGCAATCACGATATTTAAGATTGGATTCTGCGGCAATAAAAGCTCTTAACATCGAGCCTCGTGTTGATTCAGCCTCCAATTTACATGGGAATCCCGCCGCCAGTATTTTAACATTACTAGATAAATGTAGAACTGCACAGGGTCATAGATTGATCGCACAATGGGTTCGTCAGCCTCTTAGAGACTTATCTCTAATAAAAGAACGACATGACGTCGTTGAATTATTAGTGAAAAACAATGAATTGAGATCTACTCTTTGCGAAGATTATCTGAGACGTATACCTGATTTGCAACAACTTGCAAAGAAGCTGGCTAGGAAAAAGTCAGTGTTGCAAGACTGTTATAAGTGAGTCATCTTGTTATTATGAAGTAATGAAGCTGCCATTACAAAATATTGATATGTTTATAAAAAAAATATATTCGCATGTTTCTTATTTGTATGCATTTTAGAATTTACTTGTGCGTATCATACTTGCCGAAGTTATTAGAGCAACTTGCATCAGAAGCGAATCTGGCTGCACTAAAAGCGATGATAATAGATCCTTTGAAAGAACTTATTGAGGATATGGATAAATTTCAACAATTAGTGGAACAAACAATCGATTTAGATGCTGCTGAGAAGGGAGACTTCATGGTTAATGCAGGATTTGCGGATGACTTTAAAGGTATATGTAACGATCTTTAATTTTAATTATATTTACTTTTTATTTAGCAAAACAATATATTCAAAGTATATTTAAAATATAAATAAAATTTCGATATAAAAAACTATATAATTTCTTAATAATTTTTTAATATTGCTATGTAGCTCTAAAAGATGCCATGGATGAAACAGAGGAAATAATACAACAACAACTCAGTAAAGTGGCGGATGATCTCCTTTTGGAGGCAGGGAAAACGATAAAATTAGAATCTAATCAACAATTCGGTTATTACTTCCGTATCACATTAAAGGAAGAGAAAATACTCCGGAATAAGAAACATTACAACATTTTGGATTCTAACAAAGCTGGTGTGAGATTCCGAAATAGTAAATTAAGTGAATTGAATGATGATTTTATAGCTGTCAGAAATAAATACATGGATAAACAGAAAGATGTTATTGCTGAGATTATGGGAATTGCAGGTTTGTTGTGGGCTAATGCTCTATTGATTGGATAGAGGTTATCCAGATATATATAAAACATTACAACAATATAAATATTAATTAACATATTATGTATATAGCTGGTTATAGTGAAACAGTACGTGCTATCGGTGGCGTATTGGCATGTCTCGACGTTCTCACTGCATTTGCTTCTGCTGCAGTAAGTGCTAACAAAGTGTATGTGCGCCCTAATATGGTGCCAAGTGAAGAAGGTGAACTGAATCTCGTTCAAATTAGACATCCGTGTCTGGAGATGCAACAAGGAATAGACTACATTGCTAACGATGTTAATTTTAAGCGAGGTAAGGTGACAAATGTTCTCGATGCAAACTGATTTCTCATGGGACTGTTACTAATAGAATTGTTTCAGTTATAAATTGTTAATATTATCAGAAATTCTTCGAGTATTACTTTTAATTTATTTATTCATAGATCAGTGTCATTTTTGTATTATAACTGGGCCAAATATGGGAGGTAAAAGTACTTACATTAGATCTGTTGGTGTAACCGCACTGATGGCTCACATTGGTAGTTTTGTCCCTTGTGATGAGGCAACTATATCATTATTAGACTGTATATTGGCTCGAGTGGGAGCTGATGATTCTCAGTTGAAAGGATTGTCGACATTTATGATGGAGATGATAGAAAGTGTTGCTATTTTAAAAGTAATTAATATTATATTTACTGTTACATATAAATATTTAACTTATATACATATATATATATATATATATATATATATATATATATAATATTGTAATATATTATGTATTTCGGATGCAGACGGCAACATGTAACTCTTTAGTAATTATCGATGAATTGGGTAGAGGAACATCAACCTATGAGGGTTGCGGAATCGCTTGGTCGATAGCAGAGTGAGTATTTAATGGATATCTAATAGGGAAGTTGTCATTTCTGTTAATTTATTTCATATGAAGAAAAAATTTATAAAATACGATAACATATTATTATTTATATTAAAAGCATTTTATGATTTTATTTAGATATTTGGCAAAGGAAATTAAATCGTACTGTCTTTTTGCTACACATTTTCACGAGATCACCAAACTAGCAGAAGAAATACCTACTGTAAAAAATCAACATGTCACTGCTCTTGTTGAGGATAACAAGTTGACATTACTTTATAAAGTAAAACCGGGAATTTGCGATCAAAGTTTTGGTCTACATGTCGCAAAAATGGCCAATTTTCCTCAAGATGTAATAGAGGTATATCTTTGTTCTACTTGTTTTACATAATTTTGTGTATATGTATATGTTTTGTATGTTATTACATACAACTTTCAGTTTGCTAAAAGAAAACAAGCAGAACTTGAAGATTATCAAGGTGTAGTTTTTGAAGGATCTGATAATTCCCAGAAGAAACAAAAGATTATTCAGGTATTTCTATTTAATATTTTATTTTAATATTTTAATATTTTTTAAAAATATTTTGTTATTTTAATTTTTTATATTTTAATTATTTTATATTTTAATATTTTATTCTAATATTTTATTATAATGTTTTATTTAATATTTTATTTATATTCTATATTTTTATTTTATATTCTATATTTTATTTTAATATTTTTAATATTAATTTTTAACATTTTTTAGAAATATTTTGTTATTTTAATTTTTTATATTTTAATTTTTTTATAATTTAATATTTTATTCTAATATTTAATTTAATATTTTATTTATATTCTATATTTTATTTTAATATTTTTAATATTTATGTTTCTCTAATAAAACAATTGGAAGAACAAATATGTTATATGTATGGTAATTTATGATATGTAATAATATTTGAATATTTGCAATTAATAAGAACAGTGATTGATAATAATTTTAAGTTACATAATGTTATTACAGGAAGCTGAAACACTAATTTCACAATTTCTTACAAAATGCAATTCTTTGGATCAATCTTTATCTGATGCCGATTTAGTAAAACAGATATCATCACTGAAGGAAGATGTCCTTTCTCACAAAAACTCTTACATTGAAGCATTATTCACCGCATCTTAAGTAAAATCAAGAATTGTATTGTGTTAGCAATGCATTATAGAAAAAAGATAATATGATAAATAGTATTATTTTTGTATCTTTGTTCCATATTCTGAACTTTCTTTTATTGGTAAAAATATCCCTAAAAGCGATTTTTAGATGATCAGATTTATAAGTCACTTTTAGAGGCGTTTTTAGTATTAAAAGAGAATACGAAGTATGGTCCTTGTATGTTTATTCCAAACCGTGCGAAATACTGTATAAGTAAGTTTTATTAAACTGATTTTTTGTACAAATGTCATATTTATATATACATCATTAATCTCGCCTTCATGCACATTATTAATTGCATCCCGTGATTTCTCCGGAAAGGATTTTCGGGATTGGAATTTGAAGTAGAATGGAAGTGTTTAATTATCATTACAAAATACCCGCAGTTACAATATTCTCACGATTATACCGTTTGCTGATAACATATTGATTCATACTACCGCTATTGTAACCTTGAACTTGACTAGCGTATTCGTTCGGTCCTGGGGAGTGTCGGGAGTGTCTGAAGGCCTGTATCAGTGACTGTTGATCGTACTTTTCTATCGTTTTTATCAATAATAATTATGGATCCCGCGGTCTTCCCGGAGGAAATTTGGATTAAGATTTTATTATACTGCGATGTACCTGACATTATTGCGTTTGGCAGCACTTGCAAATACTTAAGGAAAACATCGGACACCGATTATCTGTGGTGAGTGCTTAGGTTAAGTGTACATAAAATTCTCGACAAGACGAGCAATTTTGACAAACTTATAAGTAATATATCCCTAATATGCACGATTCCGACGCATGAATTCAATATCAATTTCATTTACTAATCTTACGTAATTCATCATTTGAAATTTTTGTATGATAAAAGTGATCCAACCTCCTTTTTTGGAGAGTAGTATCTAATATCAAATATAACATAAGCATACGAGAAACTTAATGATATTTAAGAAATTTCAAATACTAACACTCAGTATTTCAAACGAAATTATTTTGAGTATACAGTTAGTATACTTCATATTCTAATAAATTTTTAATTTTTTTTTATAACAAAATATATTAATATATTTTGTTGAAACATTCCCAGAGAAATTTTTAAAGTTTCTAGTAATAAGTTCTTGAGCCAAAATTGGTTCTTGAGATGTATAACGAATATCATGTATGAGTTATATGATATATATTGTTAGTTTTTCTAGGTTTTAAGATAATATATTTTATATTATTTTAGGAAGATGAAATGGCTGCAGCTGATTTCTAAGGTACATTTTAAATTCCCAGATATAAAATGTCTACAGTTACTTAGTGTTAGTTTCAAAGCCATGTGCTATAGATTGCACATGGTGATAACACTGGGAGAAAATGCACCTTTTCCAAAATGTTACCACTGCAGTGGCTATACATGTCAAAGGAACTGTGTAGAAGGTTCCAGTGCTAAGGTGGTGATTGAGATTGGAAATAAATATACATGGGTTATTACACCATTTTTTGGATTGAGAAGACACTTTTCAATGTTTGGTATTCCAAGATACAATAATAAAACTCATGTGGAACAAACGCAGACGCAAAATATTCCTAGCAGTAGCACACGCTCAAAACCTGAAACAAAGTCTCTAGCGAAGAGATTGAAATTATTGAAATTGTCGGAATTGGCAACTGCCAAGATTCCACGGCCAAGTGGCCCGTTTTGCGTTTTCTGCAACCCTGTAAAATTGTACAGAGAGAAACGAAGATTAGTCACACATCAGAACGATCCATTGTGTTATACCAGACCAAATCCGATTTATCAGAAACTCATAAATGGTTATTGTACTGACACAGTTGAAGTTCTCGGAATTCCGAACGTGGATATTGTGAGTCCGGCGGAGGCATTATTGTGCGAAGGCACATTCCCAGTTCTTAAAACCTTCATTGATCACTTGTTCCACCAAATGAGTTTAACTACGACATTAAGAAAGCCGAATACGGTACTCATGTTTTGCGAACCATTGGCTATGCATCCAACGTTGAGGAAACAATTATTACATTACTTGTTCCAAGAGGTTAAAGTAGCGAGGTATGGCTATCCATTAATATTATTCAAAATATACTCTTTACACAGAGTATCCTGCCGCTATTATTGCTGCATTATATAAATATAGATATACTGAAAAATATTTAAAATAAAAAATCAAAGGAGCGGTAATAGTTGTGGGACGTAAATTCTGTGTATCTTTAAGAGACAAAATATATATTATATTATTTATTATATTTATATTATATATTATAAACATCTTAATAGCTAGTTTTACAATTTTACAACTAGAGATATTGCAGAGTATGCCTGGTACCTAAACCTTTAGCAGCATGTGCCATGCTGGATGTCGAAACTTGCGTAGTAGTCGACAGCGGTGCTCTAAGCACAACGGTAGCTGTCGTAATTGGAGGTCGGGTTATACCACAGCGCTGGAGGCTGCTGCCTGTAGGTGGTTGGCACGTTGCTTATCATTTGAAGCAAGCTTTGCACTGGCAGCCAAAGGAGTACCATCAAATTCCTATATCCTATCTAGATATTCTGGCTGTTAAAGAAAGATGCAGGCTGAGTTATAACATTAAGAACGAGGAGAAACGTTTGGGACCGAAGGCGAGAGAACACATTAATCTTCGAGTTGATAGCTATGCAGATTATAAGCAATTTTGGGTATGTGTATATATCAAGATATGTTAACGTACATATATTCAGACTTGTGATAACAATATATTCTATTCTTTTCAGAGAGTATCCTTAGGATCTGAATTGTATATAGCTCCTGAAATGATGTATATCAGTCTTGGCCTGCCTCAAGTTATAAAAGATGTGACTTCGGGACTATCGGAGGATGAAATGCACGATTGTCTTTCGCATATTCTACTTACTGGTGGGAACACAGATCTTTCGGGTTTCGAATTGAGACTTACTAAAGACCTAGTTGAACTATTGCCAGAGTATAGCAATATTTTAGAAGTGAGAAGTTGTCCTGGTACACACAGTTGGAATGTCGCAATGGGATCTACATATGTGCCTTTAGCTGTGCATCCGGGTAAGCATCGACATATTTTACTCATAACTTCGCACATAAGACTAATTAGAATCGCAATAAGCACAACGATAAAATCAGTATGAATATTAATAAAAAGAGATTGTGAAGAATATAATAAGAAATATATCGAAATGCATTAGAGAATATATGCGCAAATACAATAAAACCAAATAATCATAAAACGCATTTCACAGATAAAACTCCTCCGGAATATATTGAAGGTAATCCATTTTGGTTGTCACGAGAGGAATATGTATTATTTGGATGTGAATCTCTAGAACACAGTAATGAAGATATAATAGGTGATACTTTATAATATTAACGCCTCACTTACATATAGCCATAAGATACGCGCGATTACATAATGCATAATATCGAGAAAGTAAATGTTACCATCATTAAGTATATATTTTCTCTTATATATATATTGTCTATAAATTGAAGAAATTATTTAAATAGTTGAAGGGGCCTGAAACATTCCAAAGTATAACTAGCATGTTCACTATTTAAGGGCACCTGAATGTGTTTCTCAAATTTTGCTATTTAAAATTTGTTTACTATGCTAATATAGTACACATGTAAGATATATACTAGATGTTCTATTTTTCAATCTATGCCGAATGAAATGTTCGAAACGAGACAAGATACGAAAGACTTTACGTTAATTTAAGTTATTTATTTTATATCAAATATTATATCTCATAAAAGTAGTAATTTTTTTTAGATGTGTTAAACGTAGATATTTTAACTTTATTTGGATATTAATAAAAAGATTTATGTATGTATATATACAGTTGTTCTATAACTAAAATATTCTAATAGTATATTCTGAGATTTAATTAGAATTAAAAATTCTAATACAGAAACTAAGTATAGTACTAAAGCATAATACAAAACATAGCATAATCAGTTTACTCAGGCTCATGATTATGCATACCTATCATTCATTTGTTGTTGATTTTTACACAGCTCAATTGATATATATATATATTTTTTTAAATAATATATGTAATAGAAGAGAGAGACACTATATGCAATTCTACGATTTGTTACTTATATTTTGTACAAGAACTAGACTTTTTGCATAGATAAAAGGAACATCTTGTATATATGCTCTAAAACTGCCCCCATTAACTTTGAAACTTATGGCATTTAAATTTTCACATACACTCTATATATCTATTATTAGGAATATTAATAGTAATTGAAGAAACTATGAAGCTTTATATAAAGCTAATTGATAGTTGCAGAGTAGTTTCGTACATTCGTTACTAGCTCTATCAGGACTATATTAGCACTTGATGCTATTCAAGCCAGTGCAATGTTACATGTTGATGGCATGAATATTTTAAAGCTGCAATATGAAATTTTAGTGCCATCTAAGCAAGTTTAAATCATAAAGCTATTATTTTTTATGTACATAGCATTTAGTGAATTGTTTTGTAAATATAGAATAATGAAGCCGCTTGAATTAAAACAGATCATTATATCGATAACGTCAAACAAGTAATATATATAATGCTGAATATAGTATTTCCAAAAATTGTTCACCATTTCGTACATTTATATCACAGAAATCTTGCCAAAAGAAGTATGTGAATGTTAAAGAGAGAAAGCGACAGAGTAGACACACATTTCTAGTCACTTTAGACATAAGTAGGTTTAAATATAGGTTCATAAAAACGGGAGATTTCTTTCTCCCTCTCACCCTCTTTCTCTCTCTTCCAAGATAAGGTAAATAATAATCGCATTAGTAACTTCTAATAAATAAAAAAAAAAAGATACAATGAATCTTTAGATAATATAATTTCATGAAATACGAAGATATTGTTACTATAATTTTTGTTATTAAAAAGCATAATTTTATGAATAAGATATAATTATTGAAATGATTATTCTTAATCTGTACAGATATCTTATTAATTAAGAGAATATTGACTTTGATAGCTGTAATTAGCATACACATATTTAAGGTGAGTTAAATACATTATATTTAAATAAGAATATACACACACACACACACACACACACATATATATATATATATATATATATATATATATATGTATATATATATAGTGTATCTAGCATAGACGTGTTAATTACAGAGAAAAGTAATATTGTATATGCTACATTATAAAAGACGTTTATATTAAAAAAATATCAATATAAATCATTATTGTGTTAGCTATTAAAACTTTTTCAAGGGGACTTGTTTAGATGTCAACAGATCCGGCGTATAGTATCAATCCTGTGAAAAGCTAAAATGTAAGTATGATATTTTCAACAAATTAACACAGAGTAGTTCGTAATGCAACATGCATATGCTATATCTTTTTACTTTCTCTTTTATTGTTTGTAACATATAAGTGAATTTTTCTTAGATATTCTTAATATAAAGAAACATACTTTTATATACACAATATCTTTGAATTAAATATAAATTATATATCCGATTTATATATAATGGTCATCTATGTATACATTGGTTTACTGTATTCAGATTATATTTTGAAAAGTTGAAAAATATTTCCTATTTGTAAAAAGTACAGAGTATAAAATATCACACATATGTTTAAAATAGTATACCAGTTTATAAAAAATCTTATTTTGTATTCCAATCTAAAATATTTGTATGTATATACTATATAGTTTATACTTTGGTTATATATATATATATATATATATATATATATATATATATATATATATATATATATATATATATATATATATATGTAT
>NW_022639612.1:588461-606011 GCF_010583005.1 Odontomachus brunneus | reverse complement strand
TATATATATATATATATATATATATATATATATATATATATATATATATATATATATATATATATATATGCTTAAATAGCTTATGCATATACATAAAGCAAGTGATTTTACAATATCATAGTATCAGCAATGTAACTAATACGTATATTACAAGTAATTAATGTTTTTTACAAGCTCTGGTATTATATGTATAACTTTATGAAAAATCAGTTTATGAAGAAGTGGTAAGAAATGTATTTTACTATTTGTTTTATACATCTATAATTTTGTATTTTGCCTAGTATCAATTTTAAATCTACACATGATAATGTATATTATATCATAAATGATAAATCTCATACTGTAGAAATAAATTTTTATTATACAAAGAAAGTGAATTCAACAAAGCATTCACCACAGCCGTTATCTTTCATTTAATAACATCGTGGGTTCGTTCAACAAAATACATCAAAGCCCGATTGTGAAAATTCTTTATGGAGAGATATATGAAGTGTTTTATACAATATTTCATACAAAAACAATCCTAATTCAACCCTCATATGTTGCAATGTTATATTGTTAATGTATCAGATGACGAACAAAATTCGCAATCTATAAAGTTAACGCACTGGTAAAAATTTTGTAAATGCGTTATCATCAGAGTCCACGCAATGTGTTGATAAATCTAATATCGCTTAGAAAATACAGTTGTTTATTTCGGTTAAGTCAGAAATTATATATAATCTCAAGATTTTCTTTGTGTGTGTCGTTAAGCAAATCATAAAAATGTTTCTAAGTAAAGCCCAAAATTATGGGTAATTTCTGACTTTATCGAATACGATTAGGCGATGTCTATATTTTTTGAATTACCATCTCAAGTCCACTAACATTTCGGGCAATACACATACATGTGAGACATTCACAGTTATTACTAGATAAAGAAATAGCTATCCCAATTGCTGTCATTCCAGCATACTTAACTTTAGAATATAAACTTGGCACAATAGTTCTTTTCAAACATTGGACAGAATATGCATACCATTCAAAAGAGATAAAAATTTGTATATTTGCATAGGGCCCCAGATAGCCAATCTGTGCATGTAGATATAGCAACATCTGCTGAGCAGAGTTTGTTATAAATTTCTGATCCTAGAAAGGTTACAAATTTTATAGAATCTATTTTATCTAATGATGTTGTCAAACTGTCAAATCTGAAAGAGTTTGCTGATATGCTATGCTATCAGATTGACTGTAGATTGGCGACAAAAACCGAGCAGAGCCTGCTGCATACAATTTGGTGGCAAAATCTCTTCGGTTTCCGTCGCTAAACTGTCGTCAAATCATGTTAGCAGACCCTATCGAACACGAATCTAATACAGATACAGATTGTTTTGTTATGGGATTCTGATTGAATTACTATTAATTGAATTGCTACTAATCTGTCAGTATACTACTAATATTTTGTTCATTGGGGTAGGAGCGGCTAACACAATTTTATTCATCATATGCGGATTCGTAGTATTTGATAAAAAAAAATTGGTTCTATTTTTTACAAATAGTTTTAATTCAATTGCTATGTTTTTCATATTAATAATTAAACGATTGCATATGCAATTAGTAACTTTGTAACCAGAGTATATATTGAATATGAACATTTTTCCTTCAAGTTCTAAAAATGAACATCTGTTTTAAATTCTATGTCTTAAACTAAGAATCGTTTAGCTATTTATATCGCTAATACAAAAATGGAAATTGAAAATTCTACAAATATAACATTTATCAATTCATAAATTAAAATCATTGCTTTTAATAGTACTTATTTATCAAGAAAATACATTTTTGTTTACTCTTTTACACTTAATTAGACTCAGTATATTCGATTATATTCTGAAAAACTATATGAACTTTGTTAGTCATCTGATATTTATACAAGCTATATACAAAAATGTCTAGTTCATAGACGTATACATAATTTTCAATAATAATTGTAAGCCTTTTCCCTAAAACAAGAATGCAGTAGAAAGTTATTCATCACCTCGATAAAAAAATGTATCTACAATATATGTAACTGTTAGACACTGATAAAATAGTTACACAAACACTAAATAGAATGATTTATATTAAAGTGATAAATAACTTTATAGCCAGGATGCTACAATGCATAAATGAGTATAAACATACATTTTTTATGTCGTCTTATTAAAACATACGCAATTATTTTTCTCTAAAATAACTATTCTATCTGCATTCTTAAATCTTTAGTTTTTTTTTTAGTGGATTAAAACAATAACTTAACAACACGAAGTCTTTGCTGGTTCTGCTTCGACTAGATTAAAATCTAAACCACCAGGTCTGGCAAAGCCAGTTTTGATGCCATCCCAACCATCCTCTACTTTGTATTCGCCTGTTTGTATCCTGTTATAAACTTCTTGTGTAACCGTTCGAAATGCTTCTTCAACGTTTACACCAGTTTTTGCACTGGTCTCAATATGATGTATACCATGCTCATCAGCAAATGCTCTAGCTTCTTCCTTTGATACTTCTCGTCTACCACCATTAGTTACTAAATCCAACTTACAGCCTACTAAAGCAAATACCGGACGATGTGGCTCAATATGTCTGCGGGCTTCCATCATCCATTGAGGAATATGTTCAAAACTTGCTCTGTTGCAAACATCGTAAACAAGAAGTGCTCCAACAGAGTTTCTGTAGTAGGATTTTGTAATTGACCTGAATAAAAAAAGAAATTTAATAAGATTTATTTTATTAGCAAAAGTTACCATATATACATACAAAGAAAATTTTATATTATAAAGAAAAAAGTAATTATATAAGTAATTATAAAGTAGTTATATAAGTTTTTATATGTAAAATAATTCTCAAGTTTTATAATATTATTCTATATGTATAAAGATATATATACCTAAATCTCTCTTGACCAGCTGTATCCCACAATTGTAATTTTATTCTTGTCCCATCTTTAACTTCTATTAATCTTGCAAAAAAATCTACACCAACAGTTGGATCTGAAAGCTGAAGTTATACAAAAGATATTAAATATAAAGGAATTTTGTCTATCTTATATGTTCCTAAATAAAAGAACATAATTATGATATTTCAACAAATATTAAAGTATATCATATAATTTTTTAAAAGAACATTGTTTTTTCTATTTCTAAAAATTGTATATACCATATGTATCTCCAGAAAATAGTAATATTATTCTAATATTATGTATAATAAATAACAGAAGTTAAATAACACAATATAAAGATACAAATATATAAGATTCTATGTTTAATGTTTAGAAATAAATAAATAAATAAATAAATAAATAAATAAATAAATATAAAAATATAGTAAGTAAAAATAAAATATAGTAATAGTAAAAAAATTGAAATATGCAAATTGATATCAAATTATAAATTAAATTCGTATCCTAATATGTCAAAATTGTATGGTGTACCAAAAGGTCTGTCTAACCTAATTAAATTATCGAGTATTGACGTGAGCGTCAATCGGAGGAAATTAGTATCGCGTCATGATGAAAATTTTATAGATTACGAGGTCAGTCGGTTGCGGCGCAAAAGCGCTATGTTCAATTATGAAACAGACAAAGTAAACAGACGAAAATAGTGCGCAAATTCATCTAATGGCAGCCTGTTACGATTTGCACTTGGTGATTAGCGCGGTGGCATGGGTATATGACGTACGAATTTATCGCGTACCTCTGCGAATTTGCCATCGGTGAAGTACTTGAGGAGAGAGCTCTTCCCTACTGTACTGTCGCCGATCAGTATCAGTCGAAACTGATAGTCGAAGATAGGCTCTACCATTTTAATAGATCGCGTCAAGTACGTTTGTTGCCGTCGTCGTCGTCGTTGTTGTTGTTGTCGTCGTCGTCGTCGTTGATCGGACGCGTGCGACGTATTCCTCAACAATCCACGTGCATCTCTTGCACTGGCGTATAGTACTCGTTGAGAAGCAGACACAGGACAGCACAATTGACCGTGACATTAATCATCAAAACCTCCGCGCGACTATCATCGGATACAAACCAAGTGGTACACGCTGCGTCATGGACGTCTTACCACTGTAATTGGAGTTGCTTATGCGATTTTCTACTTTATGCGTACATGTATAAGGCTGAAATTTGTGTGACTTCCGACCCAGGATATTGTGAGGAATATATGACACTGACTGTACAAATTCTTCTCTTAGGAAAGAAGGGACTGCTTTCAACGCCGCTTACTCCTGGACCCGGATGTGACTTTTCCATTTTAGTTTGGTTATGCCCAAGTACAAAGGCAGATGGCGCGGTAGTGTTTTTGTCCCCACCTTTCCAAGGTGGGAGTTTGTACCTCTGCTCGCGCAGGTGTTACCTCGCTCACGCGCGCGCACGCACGTTTCAGCAAATTGTCATGAACTAAATGCCACGAAAGATTCGTAAGCTCACCGCGCGGAGCGCCGGTGTGCGAGTGCGACCTGTCGAGACGGATGAATGGCGTATTTATGTGTTTCAACGCGCAGCTTCGTCTATGTTCCCAAATTATCGCGGCCCGTATTCACATCACGAGCGTTCTAATTTACCAGGTGATCTGTTTTCATACGGTAGCTTCGGTCGGCCGGGCCTCGGTGGAGCCGTGTCGCAGAAATCGCAACATCACTCGGTAGGCGTTGTTGCTGTCATTTGGCTTCCCTCGCCCCGCGCTGTTTTCACGAATTTTCACGCCACTCCTGTATTTCTTATGTGTTACCCTCTACCTTAGTGCGTAGATCGGTTGAATTCAATCGACTAGAAACGTTTGAAAGGTGTCACGAGGTGCTACGATCGAAAATCAGACGTGTGCGAGCCAATGTCTGACAGATAGAATCCACGGACTTTTATCTTTTCTTCGTAGACAAATCACTACATTGGATGTAATTTCTAGTACAGTTATAGCATTATATTGTGTCATTGTTTAGTATGCTATATTCTAATAATTATTTTTCCTTCTTAAAGGTGTTACAATGTTTACCAAGAAGAAAAAGAAACCTCAGATCTCTACGCCAACTAATTTTGAGCATAGAGTACACACTGGGTTTGATAAACGTGAGGGCAAATTTGTTGGTTTACCATTGCAATGGGCTTCGATAGTGGGCAATAACCAGATTTTGAAATCAACCAATAGACCGTTACCTTTAGTTGATCCAAGTGAGATCACACCTACTGAAATCCTTGATTTGAAGACTATTGTAAGGGGACATAATGATCCTAGGATAGGTAGACCATTAGTAAATGAAAAGACTATGGAGAATGGTTTGCCTAAGACCAGTACAGTTGCTCGATCCAATTCTCTGCGTTCTTCAAGTCCACCACGGATGAGGCGAGATTACAGGTATCATGAAATTCTTATATTTGATTTACTTATTGGATAAAATATATATATTTTTATAACACAATTACATACAATCAAAATCTTGTATTATAAAGATTATTATATTTTGTAAACTTTACAAATTTAGTATATTAACTGCTACATTGATTATCCATGTTGAGTAACATACAAGTTTTCATAGGAGACCTGTTACTTGTTTGTAGATGATGGTTTAATCCTATCTTATTAGGAACAAACTTTTTCTAAGTATATATTTACAAGAATATCAAGTAAGAATACTGAATTTAGTATGAGAATCAATATGTTGATGTAAAAGTTAATGTAAATTAATCAAAATCAGTGTAAAAATGCAAAGCATGTCAACACATTAAATATAAAAGTTTTAATAAAATTAATGATTATAACATATGTTCAACTTGCAGGCATAACAGTAATCTTCCACCATCCGTTCCTGAAGGCCAAGAGATACCTTCAAATGTTAATCAAGGTTTTGCAAATTTTGGCAAGCCACACAACTACATCGATAAGCTGAGACAGAACTCCCCGAGTGTTGGTAGCGGTCTAAATTCCAGCATGCAAAATATGATTCCAAATCTACAAAATCTTAATCCTAACATGCAATCGTCGCCAAATTTAACCCATTCGGGATCGAACATACCAAATTTATCTTTAAATTTCCAAAACTTAAGTCCTATTGTAAACTCACAAGTTCCAGTACAAAGTCCAACTACTCCGCAACTTCCTGATTCGGAATTTCATAGACTCAATTCGCAAATGGTCATGACATCGGGTCAATATAATGGCAATGTACAGGTAATTATAGAACAGGATTATGATTATAATTAATATACATGTTGCTTAAAACTCGTTCAAGATAACATTTAAATTTGAGTATACAATAATTTATATAATTTAAATTTAGAGGAGTATGATTTAAATTTCTATGATTTGAATTTAGATGATTATGATTAAGTTGTCGAAAACTTTTAAGATAAATTCAAACCTAGCTTATTATTACTGTTATATCTTATTATATTGTTATATTGTTTAGTTATTATATTGTTTAATCTGCAGGGTTCAACTGTGGATGCTTCAAGGGAGCATCAAATGGGTCAAAATGTATTACTACATAAGCTACAGCCAAAAATTTCACCAGTCGGTTCAATAGCGTCGCAACGACCTCTAAGCCAATTGAGTTCGCATAATATTAATAAATATTCTCAGGCATATAACATGTCTGAAAACCCATCTAATCTACAGTCACATTTAAAGAAGCCAATGGAAACTTCCCAATCAATGCATAATTTATCAAAACCAAACATACCATCCACTGTATCAGGCAGCAGTTCCACCCCAGATCAAAATCAAAACATGAAAAGTGCTGTCTCCTCAGGAAACTTAGCAGTTGGTACAAGTTCAAACAATGCAAACAAGCAAACGGCGGAACAGAGACTTACACATGAACAATTCAGAGCTGCTTTACAGATGGTGGTATGTAAAACGTTTTAATTAAAATATATTACAAAGTTTTTTTATAAAAAAACATTCAATCTTTATAAAAAATGATCTCTGAATTTTTATTCAAGTAAAAATCTCTACATATTGTTCTTTTATAGTTTTACTAATAATGATACATATTTTACATGTGCATTGGCATTTAGGTAAGCCAAGGTGATCCAAGAGAAAATTTGGAAAATTTCCTAAAGATTGGCGAAGGTAGCACAGGAACTGTATGCATTGCTACAGACAAGAGTACAAATCGTCAAGTTGCAGTAAAAAAAATGGATTTAAGAAAACAGCAAAGACGCGAATTGCTTTTTAATGAAGTCGTTATTATGAGAGACTATCATCATCCGAATATTGTCGAGATGTATGATAGTTTCTTGGTAGATGACGAATTATGGGTTGTTATGGAATATCTAGAAGGTGGTGCATTAACTGATATTGTAACACACTCAAGGATGGATGAGAGTCAAATAGCTACAGTGTGCTCTCAGTGTCTCAAGCCATTGGCATATTTGCACTCGCAAGGTGTTATACATAGGGACATTAAATCTGACTCGATATTACTTACGGCAGATGGCAGAGTAAAATTGTCAGATTTTGGTTTTTGTGCTCAAGTCTCCCAAGAATTACCAAAGCGAAAATCTCTCGTAGGAACTCCGTATTGGATGAGTCCTGAAGTAATTTCAAGGTATTTTATATATTATTTCTTTTTTTTTTTATTATATTTGCTCACTTTTACTGCTTCAAACTTAAAGTAAGTGTTTCAATGCATATGATGTACGAATTCTCAAAACGAATTTTCTACTCCATACGAGCTATTATTGTAATAACTACTAATTTCAAATAATTAGATATTATTTGAAAAACATTATTTCAACCATTAGTTAAATTAATTACTACATCCATTAGTTGAATTAATTGCTACAATCATTAGTTGAATCAATTGCTACAGCTATTAGTCAGATAAAACTAAAAAGGTATCTTTATTTCATTTCTTCAAATATTCTCCAGGTTGCCATATGGACCTGAAGTAGATATCTGGTCATTAGGAATAATGATCATTGAAATGATCGATGGTGAACCACCATTTTTCAATGAACCACCTCTGCAAGCTATGAGACGCATCAGAGATATGCCACCACCAAAATTAAAAAATTCTCACAAGGTATGACTATTTTTATTTACTATTTTTACTATTATTTTTTCTACTAAACTCGGCATAAACATTTTTTCTTGATTTAACAACTATTGAGCTATGTTTTAATTAAAGAGGTGAATAACATTTTATACTTATCTATAGGTTAGTCCACGTCTTCAAGGTTTCTTGGAACGAATGCTCGTACGTGATCCAGCACAACGAGCTACGGCAGCTGAACTATTACAACATCCATTCCTCAGGCAAGCTCAAAGTCCTAGCATTTTGATTCCATTAATGAGAGGTGCTAGGCATACAAATTGTTAACGAGGCCGTAATAACTTTGTAAGTTGGAATATATTAGTCAACGCGGAAACTGATTACAGCAATAATCATATCGTCAACGATATAGACAACTTGTTTACTAACTGTAGCTTTTGGTAGTTTGTGAGTTAATTAAAGATGATCCTCACAGACTAAGAACTTCAAAGTAAAACTTTGCAATAGACACGATCGATTAAATGACGATATTTATATATTATCAAGTAATTTAATTTTACATATATATGGAGTTACTTTTTTCGCTATCCAAATTTAACACATTTTTGAAAACGGTTTGGTTAGCAGTTAAAGGAAAGAAACTTTTTCCATATCTTTTTATGGAAAAAAAACTAACTCCTGTAATATTTTGCATTTATAAAAAGTCATTAAAAATATGTGCAGCACTATACACTGCAATATGCAGCCGTAATACTATTTGATGTGACATATAGAGTTAAGATTTTTCCTTCTTTTCAATCTTTTAAGTAAATAATTCATGTATTTTTTGTTATATACTTTCATAAGGCATTGACAATATTGGAAAATATTGACAATACTTGCATTAATATTTTCACAACATTTTTACAATATTTTTGAAAAAGATTTCCTATTTCCATTTTCACGTTATACTATGCTTAATGCAGTTACAAATCATTGGAACGTTTATTTCATTGGCATCTATTTTTTTACAGCATCTATACTATTTACTATTTTTTTAATTTGTATTACGATATTCAATATGTTCTTTGAACTTTCTTTGGTATTTGTCAAAATACGGATGTTTTTCTTTAATGTTCACATGAATGTATTATAACTTAATATAATATCTTGAAGCTTTAAAGCTTTCAGAAAACACAGAAAAGTTTAGTTTTCTGAATTTACATAACGGCCCAATTACTTAATAGTCTAACGTTAATATGAGTGAATATGAGCGCGTTAATATTAATGCGAGTAGACATATTCTTAAGAAGACTTTGAAAAATGTTTTGATTTAAGCCAACTTTAAGTCACTCTCTTCGGTCGTGTCTAATATATACATATTGTAATGTATATATATATATATATAAACTTATAATTATGTTCTAGAGAGTATAGGAGAATCTTTAAATCGTGATAAATTGTTATTCAAATTTTACATTCCAGTCCGACCTGAGCTTGCAAGTATTATTTTTAAAATGTGTTATTACATTCCTGTATTATTTTATGTGTCATTTTAATTTTTGATATATCCACGTTTATGAAAAGGACATTTATAATATGTGTCAAAAATATTCCTCAAGTATTGGCATTGCCTGCTTGACTCGTAGTAGTCGCTTTAATGTTACGATAAATATTTGTTACTTAGGTATTTATAAAACAAATTTACTGGATCAAGTGCCTTCATGATAAGCCTTGTCGCAACAATTAATCTCTTGTGTAAAGCAGAAATATTATTTGTTTTGTGTAAAGTGCTCATACGCATAAAGCAATATCTTCCTCTTATTATTATTTTCTTACTAAATTTATATAGTGAATCATAGTTAAGGTAGTTGGTCCGTAAAACCATCTTTTTAGAGATTCTTTTAAATTTTACGTATTTCCTTGAAGAGTAAGCGTCCTATTTTTAATTTTTATTTCGACTTTTCTCTAAATTAGATTTACTTTAATGAGAAACTTATATGGATAATGAAGACCAATTACATATATATTTATCATATTTATCATAATTACGTCTCGAATTAACATTCATTAGGTAGTTAAATAAATGTATAGAAAAGTAAAAAATTTCTTGTTCGATAAATAGTAAATTTATGAGTCTTCTTGATACCACTACTGAAAATTCGTCATTCTTTGTCACGCAGATTCTGCACGGACGAACTACTTTAAAGTAATCTAACATATTTAATTTTACTCTTCCGAATAACAGTGACATTATATTTGCAACAACTTTGAATTTTTATACTATACATTTGTTTCATCAAAAAGTATAAATACAGATGTTAATAGCCAATCAAGAAAGACTGGAAGATATAGTTGACTGTTATTAAAATTTATAATAACTTGGCAAAATTATTACACGGAACATCCGAAAAGTAATGTAACAAATAATTTTTTTCATACACAATTTATCATAAAGATAAGACTTTACGTCACTCACACACATGTCATTGTAAAAACTTACTATTGCGTAACGAAAACGTTTGGATAGAACTGAATACATGATTGCGAGACATTCAAGACTAGCAACATGTAAAGTATTATTTTTGTCCAACAAAACTGAGTTGAAATAGTAAACGCGTTGCATTGCTTTTAGGATGCGCTTCGAACAACACATGTATTACGAAAAAGATATTGATGTTTGTGAGCTGTCAATCGTAATATGTTATAATATTGTAATAAAAATTAAATGTTATCGATCTTCCCGCATTACACACAGAAAAATATACATACAATGTTATATGTAAATATTGCAGAAGTGATATAGCTTATTCGTAACAATTTCACGTCCAAGTTATATATAGATGTCCTCTATTATTTTGTAACACAAGCTGCCACAGTTGATAAAATCATATCCGTAATGAAAAGTATATTTTATTACAAATGCTATGGCTCTATCAACAATTATATCACTTTATAATGTTTACTTACATAAATTAATCATGTGAATGGACATTCAAGTGATAGGAGTGAAAAATAATAGAGATGTGTATACAGTAAAAGATACAGTAAGCAAGTTAACGAAAATATTTTTAAAAGTAATTTACATTAGATCACATTAAGTAAAAATTTTATTGCGTAGTATTATGTTGACGAATTAAAAATGTACAACCAATTACGGCGCGTAATTAGACTATTATTTAAACCAATACTATATATGAACAGGGTTACGATACATCACTTAAGGTAATCCGAATGAATGTGAAATATGTTGTATGGATATCCTCGTGGAAGAATATTTACAAAAAAACATGTAATTTTAATAAAGAATCTTATTTTCTAAAAAAACACAACATATCAGCATATGTGAAGATTAAAACTGTATGTGGATGAGAAAATCGTGTGTGATTCTTTGATAGTAATAAATATTGTGTATATTTAAAATGTATATTTCTTTCATCGTGTTATATTGTTTTTTATGATTAAGGTTATTATATATCATAATTTTTTAACTAGAAATTTATGAATTTGATTGCATTTATCACAGTTTAATTTAAGAAAAAAAAAAAACAGATTGTAATACACCTGACATTTGTATATTCAACTATTGCATCGCATTTTGGGATTATCAAATTTTTAAATATTATGGAGTATACGCTGTTAATCGATTGATCTAGACTTATGAAGTGCTATTTTATTGAAAAGCTAATGAGTGAAACTAAACTTATTCACAAATGACATGAGAACAGTTAAATAATAGTGAGCAATTTTCTAAAGATAATAAATTTGTAAACAATGCATTATGTAACATCTATAATCATTTAAATAGATTTGTGTCTGGCCATACTTGCCATATATTTAAGCAATTATGTTATAATGTTATAATCGAGCTAATACAAAATAACCCTGTATTTTTACAATAATGTTGCAGATTATGAACTATTCTGTATATACGCGTATAGAAATTTTAGTTGCAATGTAATTTGACTACGCAGGCGCCAAATTGACAAATTCAAGTCAGTAGACACGTTATAAAATATGGTATAGTATTCGAAAAATTGTGTATGTATATGCAGGATTATTTTACACACATATGTTGTACATTTATTGCATAATAAAAAATTATTTACAGTAATCTACCAACTTTAATAAGCACTTTCAATACTTGTGATAAGTAAAACGCCACATATATATATTATGTTGAAATTAAAATGGTTATAGAATTAAATGTAATATAATATAAGTATTATAAATTTTTTAATAATGAATTTTTCTTAGTAGATACACGAAATTTTGAAAAAAATCAATCTGATTTAATTTATAAATTACAATTTTATAATTTTCAGAATAGATTCTTGATAATTTTTTCTAACTCATCTACAGAGTATCTGAACTTACGTGTCGGACTGGTTGGCTAATTTTTTTCGTTAATATGTAAAAATATTTAATAATAAGATAGTTTTTGTCTATTCAGTTCAATGAATTCTACATATATATAACCGGTCGGACACTTCTGCTTAGACACCCTGTATATTTTAGACAATGCCACAATTGTCCGTTCTTTTTCACGTGATAATTTTGGCAGTGATTTTGGTATTTTTAATGTAATTGGACATCAAAAGAATTTTCTCCAACACATATACATCGAGGGTCGAGTTAATCGACACTCGGGGTTTCCCCCCTGGTGGTCACGTGCGGTACGCTGTTACCATGCGAGTCAACGCATTCCGGGCTGAAAGGCGTTCCGGAGTGGTTGTTGCTGATTGGTTGAGTGCGACGAGCCTCTGACAGGAATGACCTTCGCATTCTGGTCGATCCATTGGCGCCACTTAAGGATCCCTGTTTAAAGTGATTAGCGTGCGATTCCATCTAAGAGTTGCGAGCATTAAGCTGATGCTTTGCAGCAATGATGTGTACTATACTTCCGTTCCTGAATCTACGCAGCACATAGTATCGACGAATGTAGATGTCGAGTATGTCCTGAATAGGACAAGAAACGGAAAGTCCGAGATAAGATTGACGCTCCTGGATATGTGCGAATACGTAACTTTGTTCGAAAATGATGAAACCATTAAACAAAAAAGTGTTGCTTTTTGCTGATTTAGTATTGATCGCACAAACGACACGCGAATTGCAACCTTTTTGCGCAATGCGCAAGGTCGTCATTCACATCGTTAAATACTTAAATGAAACACAATTTTGTTTCACATGTTCTTATTTACAAGTTCTGTGATATCGAATAACAGTTTTCAACCAAAGTTATTAACATAATTGCTGAGTCACTTAACATTTTACAAAATTATTCTATACGTTAACTTCAACAAATCCTTTATAAATAAATAAATTGACGACCTTATAACAGTTATTTTTTCGGTCGATATTTATGCTAACTAATACAGGTTATTCTTCTTTTTTATGTTTATATGTTTTTGTGTTAATATATCATACTTTCTAATCGTCATTTCATTATTGTCTGTGCGTGAATTTAAGCTTTTTTTGCGGGCGTGCACGATGCCTGCTTTGACCATGAATATCATTAATGACGCTATTATTAATATGTGTTGCAATCTTTTTGTAATAATACATCGTGTTAGATTTAGCTGCCACGCCAATGTGCAGCGCGCTAGTAACAGGATGTCGCTCGACTATCAGCAATATATAATGTAGCAATATATTGTGTTACAAGTGAAGACACACAGAAAGCAACGGTTACGAGAGATCCGTGGGATGATTGGGCACTTATTTTTTTTATGAAATGTGGTCCTTTTAACAGGCAAGTGGGCGTGTTGGTACCTTGCATGCGGTTAGTCAGGTAGACGAGAGTTTACCTGGTGGTTGTCGGGTCGCTGGAAAGTGTACCGACACGTCGCTGGCAAATTAACGTGAGCCCGTGCACGTAGTTCGGCAAATTTCATCAGCTTCGCCGGGAACGTCATGAAATATCTCAGTCATCACCGTGAATGAGAGTTTCCCCGAAGGAAAAGATATCGTACGTGGATATTAATATATCTGGAATCAATGAAAAATATCTTTTTTGGTGACTCTTGTGCGCATATATTGAGCGATTGCACAATCATATTTATTCCATGAATAAATCTCTTACTGCTCGACAATAGCAAGACTATTGTAAGGAATCTTTCGTGCCCTTCCTGGAATACCGTTTTGCTGAAACTCTTCATTTTTTTCTTTTTTCAAGGTGAATTACGGCACGTTACTTTCAGGAAGTCGTCAGTCGTGATTGTTGTTGTTTTTTGCAGAACGCCATCCGCTTCCGTGGTGTGTTCTTCTTACGTAAATAAAAATTTGTAATGACAGTAATAGTCTCTGACGTAACAATATCGGGTTATTAGCGGACTACGAGCACTTTGCGATGGCCAATGGGAACGTCGCTTCCGCGGAGGCTCGACCGGCTCGCCTCGTCACCGTACGTCGTCGTGGGAGACCCGCGGCCAGTCGCTTTCAAGGAGAACCAATGGGAAAGTTGGCGCCCGTCTGCCGCTACTTGATAAAATTAGCCGTTTATCTCATCCCGATCATATGTTACGTTAACTGCAGATAATATGCTGCGTTGTAATTCGTAGTAAGTCCATTGCGAAAACGAATCTACCTGTTTATTCAGTAAAATGACACGTACTTCTAATTATACAAGCAGCTTATCAAGCGTTATCGTTACGTCTAGCTGCCTCTTAGATAGCCGTTTTAAAATATAAAAGTAGAATGCAAAAGTAAAATGTAAAAGGCTTCCAAGTGGAAAAATTTGCAGGAAAAACTCGTTACTAACCAGACATTATCAGGAAGCCAGTTTTCATTGGATATCAGATAGTAACTGTTCAGAAATTGAACGAGAAAATACTAGCCAATAACTCAAATTCTTGGCCAGTTACTGGTTGGAAAGAGGTCGCATTTTCTGCTTTGCCTCTTCTTTCGTCAAGCATCAAGTCGTAATATTTTTAATCATAATATTTTGCTGATTATTATGATCTCGCGTTTATGATGTAACTAGGACAGAGAAGGGATACACACGAAGCAGTGATTTTTATTGTTTATCTAATATGGATTACGAAATAGAAAATGGAAGAATATTTTACATATTCATCGAGTATCTCGACTGTGTGTGCGCGCATAGATAGCCAACACTGGTTAAAATTTTTCCTCGTACGAGCATCAGTTTGCGTCAAATTTAAACGAAACAAAATGTCTTACGTGGAAGAGAATTTTAGGATATTCCTCAGATTATATTTTGAGAAATGTCACAATTTGACTTACGATTAGTTTGCTTATTTTACGGAAATCGTCATCTTTTACATTACCATGCCGTAAAGATGTCGAGATGGACTTCAGACGCGTTCCACAAATTTCTGCTGCGCACGTCCTTTGCTCTCCCACTACGACAGTTACAAATGAACGTAGACAAAGGACCTTTCTCCTGCGTACCAAAAGTTTCGAAGGAAGTTTGCGTCATCCCGTTTAGCGCCTTTCATTGGAGAGCCTCGCCCATATTTCTTTTTTTCTTCATTCGTTACCATGTTTCTTGTAAAGGTAAATATAAGAGGGACATATGTATTTCGTAGTAATAAATAGATAGCAGAAATGCAAATTAACATCAATGTTTTGCAACAGCACGTTCACGAAATTTGTGATTATACTTTCGTCGCTGTGGCCTTTTCGATCTTATTGATGTGGCATGTGATGTTTATGTGCAACACGTATGACCATGCATAATTATCATATAAGAATGGCACATCATACATTTTTATATATTATCATGTAGGAACAGCTGGCACAATATATCGTCGTGCGCTATTTGACGTATACAGCTGGATGTCAGCCCGTATAATAGACTGTACAGTCGTTGAAAGGTTACTTTTGTTTTAGATCAAAGATATGAATTAAGTAAGAAAGAATACCGACAGAAACTTCGCATATTCTGATAATTTTAATCACAAGTTTTATCAAGTTTTCTAAGTCTGCTTAGTGACATTTACTTCGTCGAGTGTTTTACACAACATCGATGTAATCGTAATATACGGATCTTACGTCATTCGTTCAATCACATACTAAAATTCGCCAAAGTAGGATGTTACGATTATTTTATCTCTTTTACGATAAAAAATAAAACTAGAGATATGGATAACGCGTTTGTGTTATATCTCGGAAAAATGGCCTTCTCTGAGATATTCAGAAACAATTATTTTTCATCTCAAATACATCAGTTTAACTTAGAAAAAAATTTTAGCAGAAATTCGATCATTTTTTAATAATCCACGTCGTGAAACGTTCGTGACATTATTTTCTTCTAAGCTCTGAAGATACTATAATGAGTACATAAAATTATTATCCAGGATCCGCTAACTGTAGATGCTCGGAACGATCGGAAATTGAAGATAATATCTAAGAACAATTTACAATGATTTATATTGACAAGTAATGCTTTGCTGTTTAATAACAGGAGCGTAGAATAAAAAATCTTTGGAAACACTTGTAAACACCTCGCAATCTTTTGCTTACTCATAGTGGCTCGTCCACTAATACAAATAAGCGTGAAAATTAGATAATAAGATAATCTTTTACATCCTGGTGTATCCATAACAGTTACGTATTGTTCTCTTTTTCACATATAAAACAAGACAATTATGTAAGATAATTGTATATATTTATATAAGCGAACTTTTTTGCGACGAATAACGTGTCTGAAATTGTTGGATTAATTTGGATTTTGATTTTGAAATGAACTCTTTAGGTAGTTTCTCTTTCTACATTAATGACAAAACAAGCGCACGTCCTGACAGCCGACTCGCTTTGCGAGGATGCGGTTTTATTGCGACAGTTCGCGCTCTACAAGTTTCCGCGTAAAGTGTATCAGCAACATCACTATCGAAGATTGCAGCAGACTGAGAATTCTGTAGAGTGATGCAATCTGCGCTGCAACAAAGTAAATTCTTATGTGAAGGATATTCTGGCGGGATTGGCCGCAAAAACCGGAAAGATTAATAAATTGGAACTGACATGCAAGGTCCAAGCGAACACAAAGAAGAGTTCAATTGCGTTAAACTTGACCCCGTCGCGTGGCTAGACAATCATTGCTGAAATATCGCGTGCTGAAATATCGTACGATATCTACAGGTTGAATATTAATCGAACCGTTCGCCGCTTGCGTAAGCACGTCCTTGGATCCGGAAGAGTAGAACTAATGACGGATGAGAAGGAATTATATGTAGAAGGTTTTATGTAAGAGCGAATTGATATGCCTCCCGTAGACTAATCTCTTTCTCGCGCGGGTCTTAAAAAAGAAATATATAAGTAGCGTAATCGCACGTCCGACCTTTGCAGTCACGCGCCACCGTATCATGGAAATTGTAAATCTAGCCGCACACTTTGGATCGGAATAGCAACGCTGTTACCTGCCGGTGCTCACGGGTAACGTGAACGAACATTGTGTTACATGTATACTTTAGTTATAATTCCTGCTGTGGGCAGTACAAATAAAAATAAGCGTATGTTGGTGTCTGGGAAAACTAAAGCTCTATAACACTCGATACTCTAACAAAATCTATATATATATATATATATATATATATATATATATATATATAT